>NW_024344378.1:38792543-38983699 GCF_902729225.1 Pteropus medius
CTCCCCCTCTTTCCCCCTCTCCCTCTCCAGTTAAACAGTATGAATCAAGAGCCAGTTCCTTCCAGTTGGCCATGAGGAGCACAGAGGGAAACTCCTAGTTCACTGGCTACGGGCTTGGGCTGGGGAAGCAGCTTATAAGGTCAATGTCCCAAACCAAAGCAGACAGCAGTACAAATAAACAGCCATGTGAAAACAGACACGGAGTCAGGAAAATCCCTACATGACTAGACTATCAGTTTCAGTAGTGCCGTGGCTGGGAACGTCAGATTAAAGCCCATTGACATGGAGGCCATGACATGCCTTTAATAAGTGGGGTCCTCCAGTCCTTTTCTTCTTAGTGATGACATTTTGTTAAAGAAGAAAAAATCATTTGTGGGACAGGTGGGAGTCGGTTTCAGAAAATTATAAAAATGATACATTTCCAGGATTTCAGTTACTTGAGGTAGAAAGACAATCTAAATTAGTAAAGAGCTTGAATTGTAGAAGTTCTCAAAAGACAAGGGCAAGTGGAAAGGATCTTATTGGGTCATGTTCTAAAAAAGGAATGGGTATTTGAGATCCTAGATGTCCATTTAAATCCTGGTTCCAACTGCAGTTTGCTGCGATAAATATTACCACAGGCAGATTTGTCATGAAGCTAATGAAGCTTATATTTCAGGATCCCTCTTTTAGAGGGACACAACTAAGGAGAGCAACAATGTGTTCATGTAATGCTATGCTCTTGTAAACTTTGAAAAAGTAAACTGTTTTAGTAGTCTTTTTTATAAAAAGAGGGACCTCTCCAAGTTGTATTAATTTCAGATCCATTAAAACCTCTATCCACCCCGGTTCAGAATAGTATTTGGGGCCTGGGGTGATGATGATGGGGATTGCCTTTGGAATTCACTCTTGTTCCTGTACATTCAGGAATGGAGGAGGAGGTATGTAGCTGTGGGGGTCCATCTTTTCATTTTCATTGGTGACTTAAGGTTCTCTTTTCTTCTCCCAGGCCAGGCTCCCTTGGGGTCCTCAGAAAAATTCTATGTATTCCTTTTGTATTCATGATCTTCTTCATGATCTTCACCTTGGAAATAAATGAGTGAATGCATGGACCTGACACAAAGAAAGCATTCAATAAATGTTAGCAGAGATGAACAGATTTTATGTACTCAGATAGATCCCCCTGTTCATGAGTACCTCACATCCCTGGCCATGACAATTGTCCATGGTTGGCATGTGGCTTAAGGCAGGCCTTTCAGAGTCCTTCCCTGGGGAAAGGGGAAGAACAGGGGAAAGAGAATCTCTTCTCTCTTCTCAAAGATGCAAAGGGAATTAACCAATGGCTAGTGGCAGATGGAATTCCTGCCTTGTGGAAAGGCTGGTCTGAGAATGAATGAAGAAAGTTAATAGCCCTCTAGTCCCTAATTTTATCCAGCCCCATTTCATCTTCCTGTGGGTTTATGAGCCAATACATTTCCCCTTTCTTCTTGAGTGGGTTGTTGTCTCTTGCAAGCCAAATCATCCTGGCTATTATATCTTTTATCTGGAATCATATCGTCATTGAAAAAATTTGTCCAGCTCTATTTCTCTTTTATTAGATCAAGGCTTCCTCTTTGGCATAATCTCTACAGAATCATAATCTAAAATGAAATTTTAATCACTTTTATCAACACAACTAACATGAATGAATTACTATGCATCTTTGACACTTTCAATTCAGCTGCTATATATTAAATACCTATTATGTCCATGCAATTGGCTCCTATCTGCACTAGCTGGAATCTGATGGTGCTTATACTGAAAAATAAACAAGCCATAACTTCCCCATGTTCTATTGCTGAAAAGAAGGAGGAACTCTCAGGTTGACCAATGATAAGTGCCATGTTGATGCTGGATTTAAGATTATCTAAGAGGTTGAAGGGCATTTTGACCATCATAAGTGTCAAAACACAGAACTAGATGTGTTGGGTGTAATGACTTTGGTCTGGCTGAAATTATTCATGAGACAACTATTCCTATTAGGGATATCTTGGGTGGTGAGTTCCTGTATTGTTAGGGCTTTGTAACTAGAAAGCATCGATTTTTATTGAGTATACATACATGTATACCACAACTCAAATTGATTTAGTTAACACTCAAATTAGTGTTGCTGAGAATAAGACCTTTCAATTAAACAGTTAAGGATGACTTGTAACTAGTTTACAAATAATGTTGATGATTGATTTTTTAATGATACTGTCAAAGAGCTTGAAAGTAGTCCTTTTCACAAGTAGGTTATATATGGTCAATTCGAAACCAAATTTTCACAGAAAGTGGAAAAAATTTATTTCAGCTCATTATCTCATTTTCACAAATTATATACTAGAAAATCCAAATTATAGAACGAGTGATAAATGGTAAATTATCTTGAATAGAGTATTGGGTTGGAATTCATAAATTCTAAATTCTTATGCTGTCTCTAAATTACTGCCATTACCCTGAGCTTCAGTTTCTTCATCTGTAAAATGATAGGGTTAGACTATCTGTTAATTACCATTTGGCTAATACATTGCATTATTACTATCCTCTAGGCATTATACTAGCACTTAATATATATTATTATACCACTGTTTATTTCTCCCATTACTAGGTAATACTTTTACTAGGTAATACTTTTCTTTATCTCTTCTGTACACGTAAGGAAACTTGGAGAGATGAAGAAACTTTCCCAAGATCACATGCCAAAATAGGTGGCAGAGTAAAGACTCAAACTGGATTAGACCAGATTCAGAGCCCACACACTTAACTACTATTTAATACTGTTATTCTTGGATGATCTCAAAGAGTCTTCCAGCTTCAAAGCACTATTCTTCTATTTCTGTGTAACAATCTATTTCATGATTAACAGAGTTTCATTGTTATCTTAATATATTTGGACCAGATTGTGACAGTTAATTTCCAGTGAATCCAATTGTAATAAAAATGTAATCTCAGACCTATCTATTCGATTATAATTGGCTCAGAATTAATTTTTAGCAAAATTAAGATACATTAGTCAAGAAACCACTAATGGCCATTTGATTCCTTAACTTATTCTCTACTTCATTCTGACCACATTACATTTTTTAGACACAAGCCCTGTTTAGAAGGTGAATTCTGTCCTGAAAAGGAAATGAACTACTGCTGGCTCTTTCTCGTTTAGCAAAATCCTAAACCAAACACTCATTTTTTTTTTCCTTGTCTCCAATCCCTTAACTCCACCCCAGCCTCCACAAACACTGTCTGATCGCATGGTCTGACTGGTTGTTGTTGTCGGTGGTGTTGATTTTCATTCTACTCCACGTCCTCCAAAAGGGACGTTGGGATTCCAAGTGAACCTCTCCATAAGCTTATGTTTAGTTACTAGGATGTTCAAGGAGCTGAGGTTTGGAGTTGCAAAGAAATGTAAGACGTGGCTCATTGCCTTGCAGTTGCTCCCAACAGTGAGGGCACAGATGAAACAGACAGAAAGATAGAAAAGTGTAGAATAAAGGGTAAATTATATGTTAGGAACTCCTAGCTGCTACAGTAAAAATGAGAGGGGAAATGATGATTGAGGGATAGGATGGGAAGAGAGAAATGAGTCCATTTATAGGCAAGACTTGGATCCATTGGAGAACCACAATGAGGCACAAAGTAGGGAATGAATGTCACATGCTATAGCACTGTGAAGAGACCTTCTGTGGTGAGCAGACTTCTAATCAAAACCTTTAGTTAAAAACTGAAAAATTCCATCAGAAAAGGTTGTCATGGGCAGAAACCACATTTCTTTGCTCATTACCGTGTCCCTGTGCCTATAACAATGCTTGACACAGAATAGGTACTCAGCAAATATATATTAAATAAATAAAGTATCCATCTACTTTCAATACCTAAATGTTATATAACATGTAGACCTGCAGCCCTCAAAGTGTAGTCCCTAGACCAGCATCATTGACATCACTTGGGAACTTGCTAGAAATGAAAGTTTGCAGGCCCCACTACAGACCTATTGAGCTAGAAACTTGAGGGTTGGGGTCTGTGTTTCAGGAGTCTGTGTTTCAACAAACCCTCCAGATGATTCTGAAGCATGCTAAAATTTGAGAACCCCTGATATAGATCAAAGCCTAATTACAGCAATTTTCCTACTGCCTCTAAAATTTGAGATATTCCATCTTCTCTTCCCTGTTTGCTCTAAAATGGAAGGATGGGAATATAAAAACAGAAAAAAAACAAACAAAAAACAAAACAAAACAATAAAAAACGATACTGTCAGGTAACATCTGAAACACTTAGGGCTTATAGTGAACTCCTTGTATTTTAAAGAATCCAATTGTCAAAATGCAAATACATAAAACTTAGATTTATTCATCTATTTAGACTATTACTTTAATTACTATGTAGGAATGTCTCTGACAGGAAGAGGAAGTAGGACCCCATCCCCTGGTAAGGGAATGCTACTTGAAAACCACATGATGAGATATCAGTTCAAGATGGCTGCCTGATCCAAACATTTTCCTTGCCTTCTAAAAGCCCAATGAAATGATGGTAAAACAGTAACCCGTAAGAGCAAAGAGAATGGGAGGACCACCAAGACAATACCAGAAATTTCAATTAATGTCTGAAAAACTGAAAAGAATATAAAATTGTAGGACTGTCTTAGACCATCTCAAGGGTACTTGTGCTCCTTATAGTAAATGATGAGGCAGATCCCTGAGGAGCTGGGCCTGAAAAGGTAGCAAGTCTCATTCTATCCCTGGAGTAAATCAGCGTCCTTCACAATATTTCATAGAATAAGAGAACTGGAAGAGATATTAGAAAATGCAATTCTAAACTCTGCATTGAACAGGTGAGGAAACTGAGGCATAAGGAAGTTGAGATTGCCCTGTCACACACTAGTTATTAGCAGACCTAAGACAATAAACCACATCTCTTCTCCAGTACACTTTCCACTGTATCCCACTGCCTGTGTCAGATTACCAGGACTGTTAAGGTCTTACAGGACCAAGCCCCTCCACCTTCTCAACTGCATGTACTTCTATCACATCATTGCACGAGGTTTGGAAGAAGATACTGAACTGGGGGTGAGGACACTCACGTGCCCCAGGTGTGCACCTGAGTGACTATTGGTTCACTCACCTGTCTTTTATTTGTGAGGAGTCTGTGGTGTGTTAGGAAGTGAGTGGGGTGGGGCAAAAGTGGACAGGGTTGTTCTTAATCTGCGTTTTCAGACTTTTGTTTTTTTTCATTTAAAAAATAATGTACAGAAATATTCTTTAGCCATAAAAAGAAGGAAATCCTGTCACTTAGGACAACACCAATGGACCTTGAGGGCATTATGCTAGGAGAAATAAGTCAGATAGAGAAAGTTAAATCCTGTATGATCTCACTTATATGTGGAATCTAAAACAAAAAAACAAAAAAAAATAACAAAATCTAAATGCACAGACAAAGAGAACAGATTGGCAGGGGGTGGGTGAGATGGTGAAGGTGGTCGAAAGGAACAAACTTCCAATTATAAGATAAATAAGTCCTGGAGATATAATGTAAAGCATGATGACTATGGCTAATAATACTATACAGTGTATTTGAAAATTGCTAAGAGAGTAGATCTTACAAGATCTCATCACAAGAAAAAAATTTTTAACTATGTGTGATGATGGATGTTAACTTATTGTGATGATCATTTTCAATGCTGTGCACTTAAAACACATATAATGTTATATGTTAATTATATCTCAATAATAAATAAATAGATAAATGTAATGTATAATCATTAAATTAAGTGAACTCTATCACAATAACCATCGAAAAATTATTCTTTAATATTTGAGCACCTTTTGGGACTCATTACTTTTCATGCTTTGTTTAATATACAGCTTATCAGCTTTATGAATTTATCAAAAAATTAGCATTTCTTTAATCATTAAGCAATCAACATTCCTTTAAATATCTGTACATATCTCATAAATAAAAAATTTTAAATGTATGGATCTATCAAATTAATACTTCCCAAATATTTAAATATTAATTGCTAATGCAAATATTTGGTTAAAACTACAGTTTTATCAATAAGTCTTCAATATTTAAACACTTAAGAAGAGGACACATATATTACTAAAAGAATAAAACACCGATTGTACACTAAAACAAAAACTAGTTCCCAAATGTAAATACCTTCATTTTATTTGCATTTCTTCCCGGGTTTGCATTCCTAAGGTTTCGGTAATTTTAATATTTTTCTATCTCATCTGACCAAAGGAAAAGGGCCATTTTCAAAGCCAGTTCTGGTTATGATATCTGGGTAATCAAATAATTAACATTTGGCTTGCTGCAGTATCTAAAGTCATTCTCATTCTCTAGTTGTTTAGACAAGTTCCTCTCTATAATAGCATTTCACTCGGTATATCACAGGAGTGTGAATTTTCTGTCTTTCATACAGATTTAAAATTTTCAAACCTTGTATCTTTCTGAATATGATTTATTTTTTAATTAGGCAGGGCTGGAGGTACCCAGTCATCTTGCCATTTTGATATACTGATTTGGTCTATTAACATTACTGAAAACTAACATAAACCTTACTAGTATTTTATTTAATATAAACCTAATTGGCATCTTATTACACTTATGAAGGCCTTCTAGAGCAGAACTTCGCCACCCACATCCCATGCCATCCCTACTGCTACACATGAATTACAGAGGTGCCGGGACAGTGATCCCCCGTACCCTGAGCTGTTTGGAACCTGGAGTGTTCAGGAGCCCTGGGGGAAGGAGAGGGCAGAAGGGGACACCAAGCCCAGTCTTCTAGTGTGCCATGAGTAAATGTGTCATTAGACAAATGCTATCCCTTTGTTCGTGTGCCATGAAGTGAAAAGTATGGAAATCTCTGGTCAGGACAATTTATCTCCAAGAGAGGAGAGATTCAGTCTGTGTGATCGTTGCCTTTTGCTACAAAATGAGGCTAATTCATCCTTTTGGAAAACACTATGACACACCCCTTCCACTTGGTTGGTTAGTTTGTGCGACTACTCTGCCCAAGAGCTGAGGGATCCTGTTTTACCAGTTCTGATTGGTCTCTCTTATTCTGCTTACAGCACCTACTTTCCTCAGAATTATCCTCAGTTCCTACTGTTTATCTTTCCTCATAATACAAAAAGGTACTTAACTATAAAGTAAGGACTAATTTTTTTGAGAAGAGACAAAATATCCATGTATAATAGTATTTTCTTAATTTAAAAAATCAATAAGATATTAAATATGGCCTATCATATTAGTCTTCTTTGTATTACAATTACATTTTTATACACTTTACATCAAATCTCTCTTTTGTGAATCATTAGGAACAATTTTTTTCTAGATAGTTGCAACCTATTTTGATTAAACATCATGTAATTTATTTTATTTTGTAATGCTCAACTCGGGTAACAAAAGCCTTTGTAAGTTGGCTTTTATGTCCTTTGAACATTGCCTCTGACATTTTATAGACATATGCATTCCATCTGGCTGCGCAGGCTGTTCCAGGCCCATCCTGACTTTTCCCTGACCCCAAAACATGGAATCAGCTATCTTCCAAGGAATCTTGATGTCCTTTAGTGAAGAAAAGTAAGAGAGATCCAATCTGAGCACAAATCTGCACAATGAGAACAGGTGGTGGGAGTGCTGACTAACTGGAAAATACATATGCATTTTAAGGAAGGCCGTGAATTTGCATAGAATTTTGCACTTTAGCGTAGTATGTTTCTAATCGGCTTCTTTTCCTACAGTGTGTGGCTTTATCAGCCACTGCTACTCACTTCCACATTGACAATAGTGGCAACAACGTTCTATGATCCTGTTATCCCCCACCACCATCAAAAATTAATATCTTCTAGGTCTTGTGGGCTTTTTCTCATTAACAAGTCACTTGACTTAGTATTTTCATCTTTAAAATAAGAATGATTCTCCAGTGAAAGGATTAAATGAAATATTGTAAAAGGCCATGAAAATGAAAACTATTTTGATTACCTACTCCTACTATATTCTACTCATACACTGTCTTCTCAGGGCTCCAAGAACACACCTGTAGTTTCCTATTTCCTTAACTTTGCTCACAATGTTCCTTCCTGCTAAAATGCCTTCTCCGTTAGTGCCTGCTGAAACCAGGTTCTGCTTGAATGTTGCCTTCTCTGGGAGCATTCCCAGGTTTCCAGGCAGGGTGAGTCCTTTCTTTTGTGTGCTTTAGGAATATCCAATAATTCTGTTTTTAAAATCACTGAATTATGTGATTTGTGCACACATTCATCTCCTCTAATGAGTTTGTGAGGGCAGAGACCATGTTTTATATACTCATAGCCTCACGCAGCACCTTGTGTGAAGTAAACAAGAGATGTTTGCAGAGTTGAATTGAATGTCGATTGGGTTAAATCACTCATTGATTTTCTGTTATTGTGCAATTAAACAAACTCAAAGAGTTATTGATCAGCAAGATGAATAGTTATTTGAAACACTACACTTACTCTGATATCGATGCAGGCTCTTAAAATTGAAGAAGTGTGGGCTTATTAAACTGTGCAAGAGAATCACCTAAAAGACTGGTTAAAAATTCAGATACTCAGGCTTTTCCCCAGACCTAGTGAATAGAAATCTCTGATGATGGAGCAGGCAACCTGCACTTTTGACATTTGCTTGGGTGGCTATCATGCGCACCAATGTTTGAGAATCATTGTCTTAAAGAAATCCAGGCCCTCAATTCACCCAATGCAGGAATCACACCCAGAGACCCCTGACAACTACCTTGCCTTCCTTCACGTATCTTCTAATAGCCTCTTATAAAGGCCTTAAAACAGGGTGCTTCTAATGCTCCAGCAGCTACATCTCCCAGGATATGAAACAAGGTATGTGTGACAAAGTGAGGGAGGAGGTCCTTTTGAAGGCCTAATATTATCTCATAATGACCAGTGAGATTTTAGGATAAACCCCTAGAGGAGCAGCAATTCTGTCCATGTAACTGAGGTGTACTGAAACTAATGTGAGATTTGGCACCAGAGTAGGCAGATGTGATTTTTAGCATTATCGTGTGCTGGCTGTGTGACCAAGGGCAATTTAATAAGTCTCTCTGGGTTTTTGTTTTCTGTATAATGGAGATGTGAGAACCTTCTTCACTCTCAAGATTGTAATCAGGACTTTGTGAAAGGCAATGAGATATGTAAAAATGCTTGATTAAACCCCAAAGTGGTCTTTGTTTATTATTATTTTCGACACATGTGTCAGTTTAAAAGGTTCATTTCCAAAACATTTCTTCGACTCTCTCAGCTTCTCCCTGGTGGTAAAGGGGATCCTGGGTGCCGCTTCATTATAGACACAAAAGACATCCATGATACACAGAGGGACCCGCCAAGTTACTAGTCACAGTGCACATTGGGAGTAATGGCTTGGTCCCTCTAGTTTTCAGGCATAAAATGGGAGTTAAGTGACACAAATGTAAATGCCCCACACAACCCATGCCATGGATCGTGTTCCTGTTGTTCAATAACATTGTCCTACTTTGAAGGGTGTTGAGCACTGCTTATGTCGAATGCCTGGGCTAATTAATGTTCGATTAGATCTGGAAGTGGATATGGGGTACTGACAATATGTAAGGAGCCATACAGCTCAGAGCAAGCACTTGAAAAATTAAAGGAGACCATGTCATCTGTTGAATTAGAAACAGCCTTTTGTGATGGCTTAGATTTTCCCTCTGCTGCAGAAGGCACAGTTTTATCCCACTTATCCATCGCTTAGTTACTCCTTTCTGTAGGCCCACAGCTCCCAGAGCACCTTGTACAGGTAGTCATTCAGTATGCCTTGAATTGAATGTACTATACATTTTAATTCAAAAGATTTTAGTTTCAGTCACGTTGCACTGGTGAGGATGGTGGTTATAACAATACTGCTCCGTAGAACTCGAAGTTCCATATGCAGCCTCAACAGAGTCTCTCATTTGGAAGTCCTTGACAATCCAGTATTTGCCAAAATATGTTACATATACACAAAATTAACGTTCTAATTCTATGAGATACTCCTTGAAGGGGTGTAGGGTTCCATTGTCAAATAACTTTAGAAAACTGCCTAACACCTCTTGAGAGATCCCAATGCATGATGGCACATGAAGGGCTCTGAGAAGTCCTGTGACAGTCCTGCTTTTTGTTTTGTGGTTTGAGAACCTGTGACACATGTGTGACCCAATTTGGTCAGGTTTGCTCTCTCATTATCTTAGCTTTCTACATCCTTACTGGTGTGATACAAGTGATATGTACTGTAAGTGAAACATGCAAAGGCTCCTTCCAATCTTGCTGTGTTGAGACCTCTCCCGGATACTTAATTGTTGATATGAAATATACATTATGAAAATGCAGAGAAAAAGAGATAAAATACAAAAGGAGATTTGCCAAATGAATAATTTAAGTATCATTAGAAGGCTAACAAGTAAGAAGCCAGGGAGAAGGAAAGGATAGCCACAGACGACAGAGTGAAATATTCAACAGCAATGCTACTTCTATTTCAGTTTTAAACAGCTGAGGCAGAATGTTTGTCCTATCTTCAAGGCAGTAAAACAGAATGGTTAAGAAGATTTAGAGTTAATCAGAACTGTTATCAGGTCCCAGCTCTACCATTTACTTTCTATGTGACCTTGGACAAATTACCTAACCTCTCTGTGCCTACATTTCATCATCTGTAAAATGGACCCATAAGAGTGTTTACTTCACAGGACTATTGTGAAGGTTATGAGGGATAGGGACTATAAAGAACTTAGCCAAGAGCTCGACACAATTAGATTAATATTTGCTGAACAGGGGTGATTTTTAAGGAGACTTTATAAGTAGATGAACTATTTACGCTGTATCATTACCTCATCCAAGTAATGATCTACTCAAAAGTTCAGACTGAGAATAAGTTGTTGCTGGATAGATTAGCTGTTTTCTAACTGAATACTCTGATTCTTTGTTATTAGTGATGGTCTTGCTTTCCTTTTGCTACCGCCTTAGAAAGTCTGAATGTATCCAGTGGATTTGGACCTTACTGGGTATACGAACCACTAAAATACAATTTCAGTTCTGATAGATGGTGGAGTCAGATTCTTGCACTTTATCTTATTCCCTGGAAATGGGTTACTAGACCAAAGTCGTCTCACTAATTTGTAGGAATGGCTGAGGGAAAGATCCATTCCAAATCAAATCTCATCCATTAACTCAGTGGAAACTGCATTGAATCATGTTCATAAGTAGAAATGATACTTGCAAAGTACCACAGTCTAACATCCAGCTGTATAATATGAACCACATTGCTGATGACAGTAACAAGGAAGCCGTAGCCTGTTTAAAGTCTTTGGGACACTAGCATATGCTCACATTTATAACATGTTTGTTTTTTTTCCACCCTTGAAATGACACATTATCTTAGAGTAGCAAAGAGAGTTCCAAATTAGAGAGGGTTGAGCGTATTTAAGAGCTGATAGGAGAGTCATGCCATTAATGTTGCTGTCACCCAACAAATGAGGAATAGAGTTATTTCAGAAACTACAAATCCACAAATTTCTTTAGAACTGAGATCTCCAGACAGTTCTCAGATACTGGAGGAAGTCTAAGACTTTGGAACCACAGCAATATAAGTGAAAGAGGGGGATTCTTTCACATGTGGCCAGTGAAATAATGGCTAGCCAGACTTGACAAAATATTCAAACATTTTCAAGGGAACATGTAAGCTATGGATCACCAGTTATTAAATGTAAGTGTACATGTGTCTCACTGGGGCCCTCAAGATAAATAGTGTGAAAAATAGTACTTAATATCTCTCTGGGTGATTCTGTTCTAGAAATCAGCTAAATGACATGAAAATTGTCATCTGTTATGGATGAGAATAATAAGCTCACAAAGTAATTTTTATTCTGAATTAAGATCCCGTCTGCTTCTCCCTCCGCTCTCTTTCCACATGGTGTAATGGGATAAATGATGTTTTCAATCAGGGAGGGATGGGAGAAATTAGGAAGCTTTAGGAAAAGCATATCCTGAATTTCCAAAAAACTGTCTAGGTCAGTTCAGAGTCTAGTCAGAAAGTGTATTCATCCTGCCTGGATATTTCCACTGACAGCGGAAGTGAGGCAGGGACAGCTGAAAATGATTACACTTATGACCCTTTCCCAGGGAGATCCCAAAGTTGAAGGTACTTGGAGGCTCACAGCTTTTTACCATTTTGCCTTTATTTCTCTGGGTAAGCAGTCATGCTGAATGAATTTGTGATTCACTTAATAAACACTCAGGGGAATGATTTCTTGCTTTCCCGAGCCATGTTTTTAAATCTGGTCTACACCACCCTTCAAAATATGAAAGAAGAAGAAGAAAAAAAAAGCCTTAGAAAACCAAATGACTGTCTTTTCTCAACATGGGTAAAGAATGTTTTTATTCTGTTTGTGTATTATGGAAAGAGTGTGCAGGAGTGGGACAGGCACTAACTTAGGTGTCGGCCCTACCTGCCAGTGGGCCGGTTGAGAAAATTACTACATTTCAAGTGGTTTAAAAAGTGTAACGAAGTCTAGAAATGTAAAGTCATATTATTTTTTTATATTTGGTGAGCCTATCAGACTTGATAACACTACTTGACTAGTCTCCCCAGAATTCTACTGTACAGCTAAGAAAATAAACTATCCTTATATCCTCGATAACGCTAGCTAAAGTGTTCACCTTCGATATGTGTTTTTCTCACTTGAAAATTGTTCCATGAAACTACGTGGCCTAACCATTTCACAGTCTTCTTAAAGAAACCAAAACAGACAAAAACCAAATATTCTGCTTACACTAAACTGAAGCAATTGCTTGGGTCCATCAGCTGACTTGGATGGGCTTCAGCCAACTTGACCTGGCCACTTTTCAGGTGAAATGGGCAGATGGCCCAAGTAACCAGCTTTACCTGGAGTTCTTCAGTTATTTTGCATGGAGAAGTTGAGATTTAAGCAAATCCTACAGTATATTAGTTTTAACATTTTATTAGTGTTTAACAGAAAAATTAATTTCTGAGAACATAGTTTTAAGTTTACAAAGAGGGACATGTGCAGTCTTTAGGGTTCTGTACAACACGACTAAATTGAGATCATTCTGTTGACAGAGCATATGATATATAAAACGTAAATAGGTTCAAGTTCAGAGCTGCTGATTTCACAGTATCATTCTATATCTATTTTAATATTTGTATATATCATGAATTCTGGAGTAAACCCATTATTCACGGATAGTGCAGCATAGCCAAATAGCAAAACAATGTCTCACTCTAGTTTATAGCTCCTGAACTTTGCCAGAAGTTCAACATACACACCCCACACTTATTTCACTTCAGACAATGGGAAAGAAAAAGTGGAATGTTCCAACATCATGAGGTTCTTATGTGAAGAGTGTATGTCTCTCTGTCTGCAGAAAGGTATTTGTGGATGTGGCGTTCCCTTGCAGGAAGTGTTGTTGGCTTGTTTCATAGATATGCGTGTCAGTGCTGAAATACAGAACTACAATGCTGAAGTCATTCAACATGCATGATTTGTATGGCCATTAAAGCTTTAATTGAACAATCACACTGAGGTGGTTTCAGTTTAGCAACTGCAAAACAACATTGCCATTTAGATAGCTTTGTTTTTAAAAGATACTTAAATCATCTTCTAGGACTCACCACTTCAGGCTTTGATTTAACTTTCCCTCTTATCTATGACTAAGAGCTCTTTAATTTCCTTCTATCCAGGATCTTTTTCCTACTGTTAGAGCTTTCTATGCTTTCCCTTTTACCTGCCTGTTAGCGCAGTTAGTTGTTCACTGAATAATCCTCTGGGTTTTTGTACTGTTGGTAGAGTGTAGTAATAGCTGGAATATGGCAGTACTAGTAGTAAATAATAGTAAATTGTAATAATAACAACAGAACAATAGCTGCTGTTGAGGAAACAGATTGTTTTTGCCTTCCTAGAGTCCATTCCTCCTTCTGAAAAAGCTCCTCCATTTCCATTTGGAGACCTGACCTCCCATACTCTTGACCTACATGGATACAGGACCCAGGCCAGGCCAACTGGAGCATTCCATCCTCTAGCCTCAGTGATTAACTCACGGCTAGACATGAGATCCAACTGAGCCAATGAAACCCCATTTCAGAGTTTTCAGAAAACTCTTGGGATCTCTTTTTCCTGCAGTTACTCTGCTGGGAGGATGTCTGAGCACCTGTCTTGACGTCTCATGGGGGCAAGTCTGCCTGAGAATGGAACCAATCAGAGGACTACAGAGCCAAGCAATGATTTAGAGAGAACCCATGAGTTCCTAGATCCAGATGCTCCTGAAACCAGGCATTCTTTGCTTAAGTCAGGTAGAGTTGGGCTTCTGTCACTCACTAGAAGAATCTTGACTGATACAGGACACAGTGGTAGCTGTGCCATTTATTGAGCATTGCTTGTGTGCCAGGTACTGAGATAAGTGTTTTATAGATGTCCTCTTATTTAATCCACACAACAGTCTTGTGTTTGTTTTCATTGTAGAGATGAGTAAACAGAGATTTAAAGAGGTTAAGTAACTTGTCTGAGGTCATACAGCTAGTAAGGAATACCAAAGCCTCTGAATTGATAATATTGATAAGGTTGACTTTAGCAAGAGAGCCCTGTGACATCAACTCAGAAAAATACTCAGATTGGAGGGCTGCCATTAACTAGGCATTGAGACAGTGAGAGCATCAATTTAGGCACTCTGGGGCTTTAGGGTCTTTATCGAGCTGGTCTTGTCAGTGCTGACCAGAGGTGAAATGAAAGCCAATCAAAATTCTGCCCACTTAGCCATAGGGCTGGTTAGATGCTGGGATTCTCCACAGGGAACAGGAAAGAGGATAGACCATTCCAAGGCTTCTGTGAAGAGACAGCATGTATGTCAGGTTATGTGTGTTATAGTTCCTTAATACCTGGAAGAATTCAGGTGCATTTTGAAAAGGGTCTCAGGATAACCCCAAATGGGGTTAAGTGGCTGGTTAGAGGATGAGGCAGAGGTTGACCCGAGTCCATTCCAGCCAGCATTTGTGCAATTGATTTGTCATGGTCTGGCCCAGGGCAAGATGAAGTCATTGTGGTTGAAGGTAAAAAAATTATCCAAGTGTGTAACCTGTGCCAGGCCGGGCTTATTTGCCTCTTATCCCTTCCTTGCCTTCCCCCTGCACTGCCCTGCTCTCAGGGGGACTGACCCCTGCAGGCTTTCTTTCCCACTCTCCTATGTTATACGGCTTCTGTCTGGGTGCAGTCAACAGCAGGCAATGGCAAGATATTGGCAGGGGGAACAAGGAGAAGTTAGAGTGTTTCTCTTCCTCATTCTCTGCCTCAAACTCAGTGTCTGACAACAGCTGGGTCTCCTCCATGGCTTCAGCTCTCACAAGACAGACCCACCATGCTTCCACTTTTGTCTCCTAACTCTAGCCCCTGTACCTCTGGAAACGTCACCTTTGTCCCTCCAGCCTGGGGGCTGGTAGAAACTTCCTGCCAGAGCTTTCTCTCCTGGTGTCTCGGTGTAACAAATCCCTGTTGTAAATGCTTGTAGTGTTTCCTGTTTTCCTAGCTAGCCAAACATCCAAAATACAATCACTTCCTGAGCACAGTGACCCTCTATTTGAGTACCCTCAGAGTACTCCCATACTATAGTATGTGCTTTTAAAAAGTCGGTTGCTTGTTTAGTTGGTGTGGAATCTCTTGCCAACCAAACCCATCTATTCATATCCCCTGCTTTCACAGGATTGCTCTGCAGAATCAAAGATCCTATTTCTCAGCCTCATTTCAATGGACTGGCTGGTCCCCTCAACTTCCTGCTTACTCCTTTGCAGGCTGCTAGGAACTGAGCAACAGGAATCTTTCCTGAAAACCTTTTCCGTCTTCATATTAAATATCTGATTTTGTGTGGGCTGGTCAGAGAAAACATACTTCCCTTTTCACTAAAGGCAAGGCATCTCAGCATGACTTGTTACTGCAATTGCTTTTTTTCTTCTTCTTAATTTAAGAGACAAGCCTGATTTACCCTGAACACAGTGGTTGTGGTTAATGGACTTAGCATACTCACTCCTCTTTAATGTATCAAACTTCAGGAGTAGCTTTTGTCTGAGTGGAGGTGAATCACAGTATTCTTAAATCACGGTATTGAAAAACACCCATCACTAACAAAAAATCATTTCTGTTAAGCCATTTCTTCAAAGTAAAGTTGACCTGAATCCCCACCTGAGAGAGCTGAGAAATTTATCTTTAGCTTTTACATCTTCCTGTGCTTGCCTCTGGAACGCCACATTTCCAATCCAAATCTTTCTTGGTTTGAAAGATACTCTGCCTCGGAAAAAATTCCAGAATTTCTGGATGGGCAAGTGGAGTCACCAGCGCAGCTGACTGGAGCTGACAGCCAATAATGCTGCTTTGGTACAGTGTTTTGTTGGCTGTATCATCTGCAGTTGGGGTTGGCTAGAGTGGGAGAACTTTGGAAGTATCCACAGGAAGTGGATATTTCCTGACTGGCTCATCCCTTGCTGACTCTCCAGCATTTTCTTGTCTACAACTAAAACATTTTGCCTTGTATGTTCCTGTCCAAGGCCTCTTGAGACAGTGGGCGTATTTTTTTTTCTTTAATTTTTTTCAACTTGTGCCAAATGTGTCAGGAGTTAAGTTCATAATATACAGATCTTGGCCTGAGATCTTTTAGGGATGTGACCTCTCTGTTTCTGACACAGGTTGCACAGTAACCAAGTGTGTCTGAAGTTCTGACCCTTTAAGAAATCTTGGCTTGGTGCTTCTGTAGAAATGAGTACCCTGTTAAGAGGAGACTGAAGAGACAGGCCTGACAAATTCTCCCATTCTTATGACCTAAGTAAGAATAAGAAGGGAGTAGAAGACATCTAAATTGGACGTCCAAAGAGGTGACTAAATGAAACACCCTCAGTCTCTTCTTTAGTACCAGCACTGGCTTTTACGTCACCTCAGATTAGGTCCTCTGGGCAAGGCCACCAGGTCAACCCCAAGGAGCACCATTCTCATAAACTCTGGTTATGTAGTGTGCAATCTGTCCAACTGTGCATGGTGGCCCTATTGTGGGAGTGAGGCTTCCTGGTTTCCCCTGCTACACCTACACCTAGACCTAAGCCTAGGCTAAAACATCTTTTTTTTTTCTTTAGTCCCAACTTTCTTTCTGTGTAAACTCTTCCTGTTAGGCCTCGGTTTCTTTGCCTTAAAATAGAGGGGGTGATCTCTACTTCCAAAAGCTTTTATGAGCTGGTGAAAAGGGGACTTAGGCTACTTGGGAAAACTTTTCCCCAAAGACAATGTAGTATTATTTTCAAGTTGGCACTAACAAAATTACTCTTTGGGAATGAAAAATTTGCCCAGATGAGCTAAACTAATTTATTCCATGTGCTGTGATTATCATGGAAATTAGCAAGGGCTAATGTGTTCTGGGGTCCCCAAGAAATGAGGCTGACCTCAAATCAACCATGCTTTGGAAAATTAGGGCTCATAAGTGGCCTTGAAACTATTATTACCCTCTTATATTAATATGATTCTTGAGTTGAGAATTGTAACATTCGTTATTCTTAGAGACAGCCTCATTAGGAAATGCTGTAACTTATAAGAGCAGGTGTTCTTCGAGTACCAGATGGGTTCAGAGAGAAAGGATAGAGGAGCAACTTGAAGAAAAGGAAGCTCATGGAATCAATGAGAGTTTATTCGGGAAGAGAAACTGGATTGGCTTTGAAGGAAAGGTGTGAGAGCTTAGAAGCAGACAAGAGAGACACATGAGATTGCACAGGCAGAGAAAAAATTCAGTATGTTAGTGAGATAAGCAGTTAATTGGAACAGAGACCATGTATTTGTGAGTGAGAGATAATGGATTGGTGAGGTGTAGTCATCACAGACCACAGACCACAGAGGACTAGGAAAGCACTGTGTGTCCTGCTTGGTGCTCAGACACCACTGAATGTGTACTTTCCATGGCCATTAAAGCAAATATGTGGGAAAGAGCCTATTCCTTCACCCAGGTCAGAACCTTGGAAGATCTTAAAACTTTTTCTCTTTCCTGCACAGTTTGGTTCTTCTCTATGTATATAATTTCCCATGTGGGGACACGTACTGCTTTGTCAAATAAACAGTCACTTCCTTAAGGGGTGTTCAGATTGGAACTTGTTTTCAAAAATGTGTTTGTCTCCCAGCAAAGAAAACAAATAGACTATCCTAAAACTGGCATCCTTCAAATTAGAAAGGAAAGCAAGTTGCTGCCTAGCAGAGCATTTGTCATTGATAATTCACACTAACTCCAAAATTTGTTTGTTTTTTTTTAAGCTTAAGTCCTTAAATCTTTTTTCAAGTGGTATTCAAAATTTAGTCTAAACATAGACCTCCCTGAGACAATGAGGTTAATTTTCTCATGTGGCACCTGACTCAGGAGCAGTCCAGTGCAACCTCAGCAGCCATTAGACATAGAATTCATCGTGACCTCAAACAGAGTGACCACTACATCTTTCCATGGTATTCTCCTCTGGGTAGGTAACGTATAAAATATGTGTTTCACCAAAGTTTTGTTGGTTGCAACAAGAAAAAACTCAAGTGAGCTTAAATAAAGGTAAAGATGTTGAATTTAGCCAGTTCTCAAGCGCACTGAGCTTGAAACTGGGAGGCACCAGGGAGAAGGCAGCTTCTCTCTCTGTCTCTCTGGAACAGCACAAGTCCCTCTTTTGCTCTTCTCTGTGTTGGCTTCATTCTCCTCTCTGCCAGCATACTCAGTTCTCATTATTTGTGGCAGTTATGTTCTCTAAAGTCAACATAATCACCGTGAACACTAAGCCATTACTCCTATGGGGAGTATAGGATTAGGTTCTTGCAGGCCCCTGGTCACAACATTTTTGCCAACCAATCAATACATTACCTTCTTTTATGTGTATTTCTGTTTTTAGGCACCATATTTAAATATATATTGTTGATTCATTAACA
This sequence comes from Pteropus medius, assembly GCF_902729225.1. Taxonomy (NCBI): domain Eukaryota; kingdom Metazoa; phylum Chordata; class Mammalia; order Chiroptera; family Pteropodidae; genus Pteropus; species Pteropus medius. The sequence continues at coordinate 38,811,490 of NW_024344378.1, forward strand.
TCAAACTCATGGCCAATAGCACTATAATGCAGGTCTAAAGGAAGCTTATCTAACACACATATTTTCTCTGTAAGGAGCATCACAGCCTTCTTGAGCTAATGAACACGAGACAGCACTTCAGGACTATGTATGGGGTCATTTTAAACAGTGAAATCATCAATAAAAATTACAAAAATGTGAAAAACATGGCACTAAATAGATCACGAAAGGGGCACTTGGTTTACAGTATGAGAACAGAAAAAAGAAGTCAGTGTCACCATATTGGACCTCAGCTGAGAACGTGGCATTGGGAGACTTAAAATGTTCACCACTTTGCTCATGTCTGCAAATGATTGCAAAAGCACCACAAGTACTGATTTTGGGGTTACAAATAAATTTTAGCAAGTAAGCGAATTCGCAAATAAAAAACACACAGATAATGAGGGTCAACTGTAGCTTCTTCTCTTGGCTCAAGATTTCTGCTTCCTTATAGCTTCGACTCACTCTGTGGCTCGCACTCCCCCCAACTCCAGTGTCAACCTTGGCCTTCATGGTCTTTCCCCTTTACTCTCCATGGCTAAATGTCTCAGTGGCTGTAGGTCTCTATTCCCAATTCCCCAGAATCCGTTTGGACTAACTTAGGTTTTGAATTGAGTCCACTTGGATCAAATCTCCATCCGTGGTCCAATCGACTGAGATACTGGCAGGGGTAGTGAGAGTATGTTAGGGACAAGAAGTCATATGATACATAGGCTCCACCAGGCCAGAGCATAGAGCATAGTAAACAAAAAACAAACAAACAAAAAAGGTAAAGATTACAGACAAAACAACTATTTTTCTAGTATATTATAATCTCAAGAATACAAGAAATAATCCTTTTCAGTTTCTTTCTTCCTGTATTTTTTCCACATGCTTACTGATGTGTAAAATTTCCTTCACGAGAACAAAGACTATCCTTTCATGGTTGGAGATAAGTCTTAAAATGCCCAAATGCTACAATGGAATATTACTCAGCCATAAGAAGAGGTGAAATACTGCCATTTGCAATGACATGGACGGACCTCGAGGTAATCATGCTAAGCGAAATAAGCCAGACAGAAAAAGTTAAAAACCACATGATATCACTTATATGTGGGATATAAACCTAACAGCAACAAACAAACAGAGACTCAACAGAGACTCATGGACATGGACTATAGATTAATGGTTACCAGAGGATCGGGGAGGGAGGTAGATGGGGTAAAAGGGGTCAAATATGTGGTGACAGAAAGAAATCTAACTATGGGAGGTGAACACACAATGCAATATATATGCCTTACTGTTAAATTGTACACCTGAAACTTACTGGATTTTGTTAACCGATGTCACCATAAAAAAAAATAATAATAATTTAAATAAATAAATAAAAATAATTTAAAAAAATAAAATGCCCAAATGTATTGGAGGTTTTAAAAAAAGAATGTTAATTCTCACAAAGGTATAAATGGCTAATAATAAGCCATTCTTCTGAAATCAGAAAATTGCAAACGATAAGAGAGGAAGATGCACCACGGAAAGGATAAGCAGGACGCTCTTGGGGAAAATAGTGTTTGAGTCTCAATCTTACCCGGGCCAGTGTTTGCTTGTTTCTCGGTTTGTTTTGTTTTGTGTCCCCACAGACACCATTTCAGTGAGGGAGCAACTCCTGTAGCATCTAGTGGTCTATTGCTATGTCTGTGGGAACTTTGAATGAAACTCCAGAGCAGTCAGGTCTAAACATCTCTAAACATCATCATGTAAACACTCTCTCAGCAACAACTCCAAACTCACATCTCCAGCTATCATGGAGCTGGACAGAAATTCAGTTCACAGGACTTGGCTTCTTTAAATGCAATTTAGCAACTATCTTTCTTCTTTCACTTGAGCTTTCTCTTAGAATCTTACTCCAATTCCAATACACCGAAGCACTTCTAAACAAGCGCAAGCACAAATAAACCTCATACAGATGGCTTCCAAAGATGCCGAGAGACTAAAATTTTCTCGATATCATGACTTTAGAAAAGGAGGAAAGGAGAACAGCAAGATGGAGAAACCACCCTCATGGAAGCAAGGAAATAGGATGGTTCTGGCTGGGAGAGAGGGCAGCCCAAGAGGAGAAGAGACAACAGGAGTTCAGGGAGGTTGGTCAGAGGCAAAGGGACGGAGGTAGGAGAGTGGTACATGATTCCTATCTTGTTGGGCAGATAAGAGAAAACAACTGTAGCCTTTGAAAAAAAGAACGATACTAAAGAAGCAGTGTTTGAGAACATTTATTCCCAGGAAACTGGGGAAGTCAAGGCTATGACTTCAAGAACTGGAGAGATTTAAAAGAGTATAACTAGGATTAACTAAGGGCTCAAAGCCAGAGCCTGAACAACAGGCCAGGCTAAGGATGGCTCATAACATTATCTAAAGGTCTCATTGAATTGCAGAGATAGTACAACCATAATGGAAAAACTATTTCCTGGTATCAGTCAGCATTTGGGATTGCTTTACCCAATGTAAGTGATAGTACATTAATTCAGAAAAGCTTGTGCCTTCTCCCTGCAACACATCATGACTCTCCCCACCAAAACTCTTCCTCCCTGTGTTCCTGATGTCATATCCTGGCATCCTAAAAGGATGGGGTGGTAGTGGGGGAGATTATGTAACTGTCTGAAGTATTACAGAATATGAAACAATAAATAAGCTAAGTAAATTGTGAAACATGAGTCATGATTCTCTTTGTTCTGCATCTTTATAACTGCATTTTAAAAATTACATATTTTCTCTCCATGATAGAAATCAAAAACAAAACAAAGTACATTATATAAAAAAAAAACCTTTAAGTGCCCTCTCTTGGAGAAATCTATTTTATCACATCAGATTATATCTAGGCAACTGCTATTGAAATAATAGCCATCATTTTTTGAGTCTATTGTGTGTCAGGCACTCAAAACCACCTACTTCTATACCTATTTTATAAATGAGAATACCAAAAATAGGGATGTTAAGTAACTTATCTGTGGTCACCCAATTACTAATTGTCAGAGCCAAGACTTGAATGAACTTAGGGGTTGCTTGTGTCCAAAGTTCATGCTCTTACCCATTATACTATATCATCTCCCCTGTCTCCCCTCAGACCAGAATTCTCAAAAGCCAGCCTGAGTTTGGCCAGCCTGAGGTTGGCCAACTGCTTTGCAACTGGCTGCTATCTTGGCTGACACTCATGTTATAAGTGAAACTTCCTGCTACAAATCTTCAGGTGTTACCAGTATCTTTCTCTCCTCTGCTCACATCCTGATCTTTGAAGAATAAATCTTCAGGCTCCTAGGCACAACCTACAACCCACTCTTGATAAGGAAAAGAGAGATATTAAAATAAAAAATAGCAGCAAGTCTTAGGGAAGCCTGAAAAAGCATTTGTAGTCATATTAACTTTTTAAAAAATCTAACTCCAAGAATAGTTTGGGGGTAAAAAGAATGAAATAAAAACTTTGAAAGAGATATAGATGACTAAATGGGATGAGGCTAACTTTGAAATTAAGGATTTAGAAATCTTATGGGAGAAGAGTTCTGAGCTCTCCAGTTTTCAATAATGAAATTTGAGTGCTCTTCTCTCTCTAGATGTAAGAGTTAAGTTCTAGAGATAAATATTTTGTTTAAATCAGACACTGACTAGGTGATGGAGATACAGGGACAAACAGACAAAGTCTGTGCCTTTTAGGAGGTTAAAGATTGATTAGAGAAGGGAACATAAGAATATAAAAGGTTAGCTTCAAAGTTTGATTAAAAATATATTTTTTATTAAAAGACCAAATGACATGATTTCAACAGATACAGGAAAAACATCCAGTTAAGAAAATCTTTATTCATTATTTTTAAAAAACAAAATAAGAAGTAACTATTGGGAAACAGGAATAAAAAGAAACTATCTTCATCTGCTAATAGGCATCTACCAAATCAATCACAAATCGTATTAAATTTTGAAATTTTATAAACATTCCTATTTAGTTTAGGAATAAGACAAGAATGCCTACTACCACACCTACTACCACAACATTGACCTGGTAGTCTTAACCAACACAAGAAAATAAGGAAAGAATTTATAAAAGAAGATATAAGATTTGAAAGGAAGGAATTAACTGTCATTGTTTGTAACCTATTTGCTCATTTATTTCAAAAAGCTTAAAAAGTCAATGGACAAACTTTTACAAATAATGTAAGAGTTTAGCAATGTAGCCGAATACAAAACAAAACAGAAAAATCTTGTGATAATATTTGCCAATTGTACGGCACTTTGTGCATTTCAAAGCATTCGGACATGTTCCAGTTTACAAAAGCTCAAAAAAAATTTGTGAATTTGATATATCATCATCATTGTCATGATCAGCAGCAGCAGCTACATCATTCCCATTTGATAAATGTGTCAAATTGGGACACATTTGAGGCAGAGAGATTGCATTTTTCCCTTTTTAAAAGCTGAAATGTAATTTATGTATGGTGATATTCATACTTTTTGGTGTTACAGTTCTGTGAATTTTGACAAATATATAGTCATATAAGAACCACCACAATCAAAGTATAAAACACATCCGTTACCCTGAAAAATTTCTCCGATGTTCCTTTGTAGTAAATCCCTCTCCCCACTCCCACCCCCTGATAAGCACTGATCTCTTTTCAGTCCTATAGTTCTGCCTTTCCTTTTGTTTTTTGTTTTTTTTAAACTTTAGCCTTCATATAAATGGAATTATACAGTATGTAGCCTCTTGCATCTGACTTCTTTCACTTAGCAATACTGTGTTTGAGATTCATCTATGTTGTAGCAGGTAACAGTATTTAGTTCCCTTTTATTAATCAGTAGTATTCTATTGTGTGGATGTGCCAGAGTTTGTTTATTCATTTACCCATTAGACATTTGATTGTTTCCATTTTGGTGATTATGAACAAAGCCACAGAAACATTTGTAAACAGGGTTTTATGTGAACATAACTTTTCATTTCACTTGGGTAAATGCCTAGGAGGGGATTGCTGGGTCAAACGGTGTGTTTATCGTTATAAAAAACTACCAAATTCTTTTTCAAAGTGGCTGCACCGTTCTGCATTGCATGAGGGTTCCAGTTGCTCTGCATCCTTGTCAGCACCGTATTGTGAGAATTTTTTAAACTTTAGCCATTCTAATGGGTGTGTAGTAGTATCTAATCGCGGTTTTAATTTTTACTTCCCCAATCACTAAAGACATTGAGCACATTTCAGGTGCTTATTTGCTGTGTGTATACCTTATTTGTAAAGAAAGAAGAGATGGTGGGAAAGATCTATTGAATGCTTTTCCAATTTTTAAACACCGGGTTTTTTAATTGAGTTCTAAGAATTCTTTATATATATATTTGGAAATATAAAGAATATATATATATATTCTTTACAAATATTTCTTCTAGGCTGTGGCTTGTTTTCATTCTGTTAACAGTGTCATTGCAGAGAAGAAGCTTTTCATTTTGATGAAGTTCAATTTATGATTTTCCTTGTATAAATTGTGCTTTTGATGCTATATTTAAGAAATCATTGCTTAATCTAAGTCACAAAAGTTTTCTGTTAAGAGCTTACAGCTGGTTCTTGATGAAATTAGTCCTAAAAATTAGATTCTCTGTGCCTTCACCTGTTATTCTATGTCACTACATTGTGATCCTACAAGGTAATAAAAAAGACATTTAAGGAATAAAAAAGACAATTACGATGCAGTCTTTTAACATACAGATATGGCTATGTCATTTAGCAGTTAGATTTTTCTACACTTACCATATATGTTGTTTTGTTTCAATAACTCAAGTGAATTTCTTAGAGCAAGGACCAGGCACTATAATGGCTTCCAAGTCGGCACTGTTAAGCCAATGGGAGACATCTGATTGTTCCCACTAACATAGCAGACTTCATTCACTGACAGAAGGAAACATTCATAACTTTTCTCATTGTGCTAACCCAGAGGTCATAACATCCTTCTTCAGCTAGATCAGGCACTAGACCAACTTATTCGTCACACACACACACGCACACACGCACACACACATACTAAAAACAGATTTGTGAAGAACTTGAGGAATTTGAGACACTGGAAAGAAATGCAACACAAATTGTGAGGAATCTGATAAATTGGCTAAGCCTAGTAGGAACAAAAATGGGTAAACAGAAGTTTCAATGTAAGTATTATGGGAATAAATGACCATATTGAAGATTCAATAAGTTGTCCTAAACATATTCCAGGAGTCACTGTCATAACTTAGATTAGAATTCAAAACTCCTTATTCTGAGCTTGATGATCAATCATTAAAGCCATGGACATCTGCAATTGCTGAGGAAACAAACTCCAATATTACATTTCTTTGGTACTATTGGGTCATTGCTATCTCACTTAGCAACAAAAAGATGAGTAAATATTACCTTCACTTGCACTTAGAAAGAGGAGACAGAAGGTAAATAAAGTAATAATGGCGTGCATGGCAGGAAAGAGGGAGTGGGTAGAAAGAAGGCCCACAATCCTCTTGAAAAACAATAGAAACAAAAATCAACTACAGAAAACAGAATAGAGCGTCTACGGCCATGCTACCCTGAACAAGTCTGATCTCGTCTGATCTCAGAAGCAGGGTCAGGCCTGGTTAGTACTTGGATGGGAGACCACCTAGGAAGACCAGGTGCTGTAGGTGTAAAAAATAAAAAAAATAAGAGATTGTAAGCTGACAAGGTCTTTGCAATCCATGAGGTCAACCAAGGGTTATCTCACCTAAAAAAATAAAACATAAAAAATAAATAAAAAAGAAAACAGAATAGAGCAAACTCCTCCACTAAAAACAATTAACCATGAGAGAAAAAGAAGAATTGGGAAGAAAGTTTATTAAAAATAGCTTTTCCTATTTAAAATAGCCTTATGTTTCATCAAGATGGAGGATGGTTTCAAATGTGTTTGGAGGAGCAGGGTATACTGAGAAAGGATTTCTAAATAGATAGACACTTATAAGAACAAAGACTTTCTAAATAGATAGACACCTTATATGGGAAAATTTAAGGCATTTTACCATTGATGTTCTATTAAAATAAGATTGTTATGGTTTGCCATCATAAGAAAATGTTCAACTCAAATGGAATTCGAACCATAATGGTGATACATCCAGGAAGGAAAGGAAAACTATGCATTCAACTTTATGGAGGTTAATATTAAGATGAATCATAAAAATTGTTTTGTAGTTTAAAAATAGCCAAAGATCAGGAATTTTATATGGTTCAACCTAATTCTGAACCAGAGGTTGATCCTAATGGTGAGTTTTTTAGCTATAGTATATTTCTAGTTGATACTCACTTTCCTATTTGAAGCATTTCCTGATGAGCTCAATCACAGACCGTGTTTCATGAATGGCATGTAGGTTCCTTCCCTCCCATCCAGTTGAGAGACTACACTGGATCCTTCTCCTCTCAACCATCATCGTCATACACTTCAAATACAGACAGCAGAAGTATAGTTATGATGGCATGTGGAATTAATGCCTTAGGTAAGCTGAGCATTTTGGAAACGTTCAGTTGTATTACTTCCTTAATTCTAAAGAGACCACGGTATTACGTTTTAGCTGCCAAATATTATCAGTTTGTTCAATAAAATCTCCCCTTTGCGAGCAGCCAAAGAACAGAGACCTCAGAATGTCTATGTGACTTTTTATCTAAGCAAAAGTCTATTTGTTGCCTTTAAGGAACTCATTTAACAGAGAATTGAGCAACTATCAATTATACAGCACTGTCCCTGACCCTGTGGAGATTCCAAAGCTGTTGAACTTCCATGTTGGTGGAAAAACGAGATATGCTTCCGGATGGGCTAAGTAACAGAGCAATGCGTTTGAGAAGTCACAGTGTAATAAAGGCACAAATGCCAAGAGATTCGGGCAGGTAGTGTTTTGAATTTAGGAGAAGGAGAATACCTGTGTGGCTAGAGAAGTCTAGAGGAGAAATTTAGCAGGATTTGAAGAAAGGGTAACATTTGGAAAGAAGGAGACTAGTGCAAAGACAGTCTAGGTAGAAGCTACGGGATCAACAAAAAAATGGTACAAGGACAGTTTATGGGTCATGAATAACAGTGTGTATTATTTATGGCATGGGTAGTTGGGTATAATCCACCATAGTGTAAATGATGGGCACCTTTATCATTTCTCAATGGAGAAATCTACAAATGCAGAGAAAAGCAAAGCTTCCTTTGTTCCTGTCCCCTCTCCTCTGCTATCCTCTCTTCATTCTTCCTTGGAGCTGAGTCTGTGTGACTCATATTGAAATCATGCCACCAAATAGAGAACGCTTCGATATTTTTGGTAGAGACTCCAAGTTGAAAAGCACAAGCCACAACCAACATTCATGTTTCTGTCATCTTTTAAAAGTACTAGATTTTAAGCATTTAAAATGTTGCATTCATGACTGATAATTTCATTGCTGAGTTTAAGTGTTAAAATGAATGCAAATGATAATTTCAGAGAAAGCTCTAAAGGACTAAGCTGTTCAACTCGGAAGTCATACACATAAGTGGTTAGTGACTTCATGGACAACACCCCTTAGGGTGTTTTTATTTTAAGAGAAGCCGTGGAGGAAAGGACAATGCTTCATCCAAAAGAATGAATTTCTCATGGTAGAATTTTAGACCCTAGGGCACCTGAGTAGGAGAGATGGTTTAGGACAGGAGAATCTTCCAAATACCACTGTATTCTAAATAACTACTTTTCTTCCAGAGGGGCAGTTAGCCCTGGCAGTGATGATAATAGAGAGACAGAAGTCTCTTCTCCTATCTTCTTACACTTAATAGGCTAGGGCCAGAACCTCTATTTGACCCTGGACAAGTCTGATGGCCTACTGGATTAGAATTGTGGGACTCAGATTCCTCCAAAAAAAAAGGACAGTTTTGGCTGGTGAGAAAATTATATTCACAGTATAAGTATTTCTTCACAATAGCCAGTATCCACAAGTGGATCCTTAGAAAGGCAAGGTGGTCCAAGCCTAACTTCAGTGGCCTGTTGCTGCAGCCTCCCTCACACTAATGCAAATTCACCTGGGCACAGAGCAAGGCTGTTTGCCCCAAGGCCAGGGCTCAATGGGCTGCCAACATCATATAGCAGGATGTTGAGTGGGACATTTCCTATTGTCCCAGAATTGTCCCAAATAGCAGGTATTCAGTACACTTCCTTCTAGAGACAGTGGCCAAAAATTGGAGCCAGACATTTCCCCCAACCAACTTGCTAAATGTCTGTAAAACCCTTCCTACCATAATCAACCACAGCCATTCCCCACACCCCTACCCAACCATGCAGTCCACTCCTTACAGGCAGAAGCCTGGCGAGAGAAAGAATCAACAAGCGTCTCAGGTCAGCCCTGCAGGAATTTGCGGGCGGGGCTTGCTAATGCAATCTTGCAGCGACAGCCTCTATGTGAGAAGCAATTCCCTTGACCACATTGGATTCACCTAATATGCCATTAAAGGTCAGGAAGTGGAATTAAAGAGAGCATAGTTAATTGCAGCAACTGGGAAAAATACTATTGTCTCATATTAGTAAGACATAAGATTAAGATGGCTTAACAAACTGGTTACAGTAATAAATCCATCATTGTACATTTTATTACATACATATCATATACCATCTAAGTAACATCCCTGAAACAATTCAAATGCAATTTCTGCTCAGAGCAGTAGGCAGTAACCTCTTAATTAGCCAGGGCTCTCCTGATCTCTTTCCCTTAACAAACCTACTTTGCATTCCTTCATTTATACTAAAGTATAAATGATTTTTAGAGTTAATATTAATGCTTTCAGCAGTCAGCGTAGGATTGCAATGGTTCCCTAGAGTCTTCTAGTTGTCTCTGGATCCCTAATTACTGGCTCGCACTGACATCCTGGTGGTCATTTCATTTAAGGGCTGTCAGCAAGTTTGAGTAATGCCTGTCAGAGCCACTGGGTGGCACTGGCAGGCCTGCAATATGGACAACAGGGAGGACGAAAGAAAGTTGAGGCAAGGAGAGTCAAGGTGGAAGGGGAGACAAGAGGGGAAGAAAAATGAAAAAGAGAAAAAAGAAATAGAGAAAAGAAAGACTAGGCCACAGGCAACGACTGCCTTGTGTGGCTTCTGTAGGTACCCCTGACACGGGACATGAGCCCAGAATGTTTTATTCATCTTTATGTTCCCACTACCCGGCTTTGTGTCTGGCACTCTGCTGATGCTCTGGTTCTGTCCACTGGTGGATGGACCGCGGCTGTCCCTTCAGTAAAAGGTCCTCAACTGGGGAGGTTGAGTCAGTGTGTGCCTGAACAGTCCATCCTATTGTTCTAAGATAACTTAGTTGGATATTCAAGAAGTGGTGCCTCAGTGGGGTTTTCTATGGTAAATCTGCCTTGTAAAAAGACTTAAGGCAGGAGTATCAGCACACATGGAGGTTAAAATTATCCAGGAGTTGAAAAAGTTATTCTGCAAAGGACTAGAGAGTAAATATTGCAGTCTTTGCAAGCCACGCGTTCTCTGTCAGAGCTACTCAATTATGCCACTGTAGCATGAAAGTAGCCACTGACAAAACATAAATGAATGGGTTTGGCTGTGTGCCAATAAAACTTTTTTACGAAAACAGGCAGTAGGTCAGATTTGGCCCATGGTTTGCCAACTCGACATTGCTTTAGGTTTTAAGATAATCTTTCTGATTTCTCAAACCTTGCTCTTATATCCTAATTGATCCAACCCCACTCTTGGTACATGACTGTTCATTGGACTCTCTCTGAATATGTATTGACTTTATGAACTTAGACTGTAAACACCTTGGGGAAATCTAAGAGTCCACAGATGGCTTTGATGCACCGTAAGTATTCCCATCTTCCTGTCTGATCACGCTCAAAGGCCGTCTTGGGAAGTGTTTGCAGAGATAACCCTTAGCTTTGAAATTCTCACGATGTGTAGCTTCTGAAGATTTCACAAAGGCATGGATGAAGCAATGTGATTGATGCCAAGTTATACTGGAATGATACTGCTGTGTCTACAATGAACTAGATTCAAACCAGCTTGGGAAAGGTCAGCCTCAGCTCAAACCATGAGGCAACTAAGGTTTGTCTTTGGAAACTTCCAGCCTCACACTTTTTACCCCTCCTCTTCCAGTGTTCTTCATTCCCTTCCCCACTCTCACTCTCATTAAGAACTTGATTCTTCTCTTTACTGAAGTGAAAATGACTAATGACAGATTAAATCGCTTCCCATTGAGGGATGTTCACATTTTCATACGGTCGAGAGCATTTTAATAAAAGGACACAGTGCTAATGATGGGACATTATACCTCTTGATAGTGATTTTTGATCTGAAAGTGAATTCTCCTATATGGTCAGTGGGAAAATCCAGAAGAAATAGTGAGTAGAGCCACTGCATATAGCCCTATGGCTCTGCGGAATTTCATGGATTAGGATGGCAATGGCATCTTTTGGAGTTGTGCAGTACCGTAGTGGCCCAGGTAGTGGGTCCTCTGATGTGTGTATGTATGGAGGGAGCAGGGGTGGTGAGGAGGGTATTTCCTAAGAGAGAGACCAAATTACTTAAGGAATAGACAACTGAAGTGTGTGTTTGTATTTTTGAGTTGTCTTCCTTGGGAAGTGAAGGAAATTGACATGGGTGAAATCTTTGCATGACAAATGGAATGAAACATTCTGGACAAGTTGAAAATGTATTTCCTTCCTCAGAGAGTTTCACTCACATAGTTGATCATAACTAGGTCTCAGAGGCCTCTTATGTAGTTCAAAACCTCTGTGATTCCACCTCTTACTCCAGGCACGATAGCAGAAACTAGGTCTCAAAGGCTTGGACCAACTTCCTGCAGGTGCAATCAAACAGCTCCGGGTTCTACCTCTTATTGTCTTTCTGACCTGAAGGTGGACAGTTCACTGGAAGCAGTTCTGCACTCATATATGGGTAACATGGAAATGTGGAACCCCCTTGACCAATAGGGGATGGGATTCAATGTATAAATGCATCCTCCCTCTTTCCCTACATGCAGATGGTTCTGAGACCACATTTTAAAAGGTTCCTCAAAGTGTCCTGTAGGGATCAAACACCAGTTGCCCATAGCAGGAGCCAACTTCCAAAAGAATTCTGGTACCGACTCCCCTCTTTCCTTGTTTACGCTCCTCGTTCCTCACCTGCTCCCTTGGATCATATCACAAATAAATCACTTTTGGGGGAAACCCAGGCTAAGACACCATTTGTTCATCTGTCATAGGAAAAACTGCTGTCTTATGCAAGCTGTTATGGGTTATCAAAGGCAAAATTGCGTACTAGTGAAAACGCCTTACTCTTGAGTAGTAGTCTTCAGAGCAATGTGATACAAAACACTTTTAATATACAGGATCTCAGAGACGAAGTTTGTCTGTGGTGCTCATCCACTCCCTTCCCCTGGATATCAGCATTTTCTACTGCCCCCCTTGATCTCTCTGATAGTGCCAGTTCCGGACAGAGTAACCACCACGCTCCATATCTGTTTCTAGCTGGAACCGGCCCACTGTCAGCCCCTGTATGAAGGGAAGCAGTTCTGGGCTAGAAGTGACCACGGGCTGGCTACTGATCAGTCCAAGGCAACATCTGGCCCAAGGATAGCCCATGCATGGCATTCACGTGGCCCATTAGGTGGCCAGGTGAAAAAGGCTAAATCTAACTGGATGGATATAATTAGCTAGGACAAGCACTTTGGCTCATTCAGAATTTGGATTTTAAAGTATATTAAAGATTAGCTTGTCCATGGTGAGAGTGGAATGGAGCAGATATGCAGGGAGAAGCAGACTCAACATGAAAAGGAGACTCTGCAGACCAGGAGACAGTGGTCCTAAGATATTCTCTGGAGCAACATCAGGCTCTAAAGAGCTTTGAAATTTCTGATTCAATCCTGATTTTCTTCTAATAACTGCTCTCCAGTAGCCCCTCTGTTTTCTAAGTTTGCCTAAGCATGTCTCAGCTTTCTAATAAGCAGAAAAACCCAGAGTACCTGGTGCCCCAAAACCCTACCTTTCTCCCTCAAGATCTCGCTTTCCTCCAGGCCAGAAACAAACAGTGTGATATCTAATAGGTATCATCTCCCCATAGACAGGGACTCTATAGAGGTAGGACCTCACCTCAAAGAGATAATACCAAGGCATTGGGGCAGGTCAGCAAGTGAGAGATTTGGGGCAAGTGAAGATAGTTTCAGAGCTACAGGGATGACCCTGCAGAAGCAGCTGCTCAGACTGCCCATGCGCAGCCTCAGCTCCATGGTAGGAATTTAGTTCTGGAGAAAATGACGGGGATCTGTTCACATCTGGCAATTCTTCCACTTTGGAATGTACATTCCACAGAGGGTCGAGCTTGTGGCTTCTCAGCAGTCTCGCCAGTGACTAATGCTGGTGGTATAGGGAGTTGACATTCTGAGTTTTCTGGGACTGTCCAGATTTCTGCTGTCCCAGGACTTCTATAAATCACTGATCTATATCCAAGAAGTTTCAATGTTTGATAAAGAGTTTCAAAATAACACAAACTGATGGGCATTACGACAAGGATGCACATAAATTCAAAAGATGGAATTCCCACTGGCTGAAGAAATATTAATGATTCATGGAGACAAAAACACCATGTGTCTAAAACTGTCTAGATGCAATCTCCCACTTCAAAATCATTCAAAATACATTAAAATTCATTGAAATAACTATAGAATTTAGCTTTACTATAAAAAATATATACAAAGCAAAAGAGAAAAAATATAGTTTTAAAGAGATCCTTCAATAGAAATACCCCTTTTGGAAGAAATGTGACAATTCAAAAGTAACATCTTGTCCCTGCTCTACTATATTTCCTCAATTTTAAGATGCATATTCATTCAGAATTATATACTTCTGAAATTAGGATGCATCTTTTTCATTTGGTGGCATTGTATATTTTAATTGAAAGCATTTTTTCCTTTCTAAATGTACATAAAATAATGGTGCATTTTATAATTAATGGCACCTTAGATTCAATAATATACAGTGATAGTGATGTAAATGACACTTGGAGTGGAAATTAGATAATACTTCCTATAGTATATTAGATAACACAAGCTGGCTATTAGCCTTATAGCTTCAAGTGTTAAATTGAAGAAATTTATTACACATATGTGTTTTCAAGTGCAATTTATAGCAAATCTCGTATCATTCTGTAAGGCACAGTTATGGCTCCAGATATTTAGGCTGCACCTCTAACTTCCACCTTGCTCCAAACTAACTTCGAATCAATATGAATAATGAAAAGACACCATTGTTCCAGAAGCTCATTATTGTGGGGAAAACATTGTGCCTCACAATAATGATATATTTAGCTTACTGTTGTATGAAAAAGTTGCCCTGGTCATAGTATGTCATGTCTTAAAAATTAACACTACGGTACTGGCAAAGCACGGACATTTAGATCAATGGAACAGAATTGAGAATCCAGAAACAGATCCTTACATTTTTGGTCAATTGATTTTCAGCAAAGGTGCCAAGTGGGGAGGGAATTGTCTTCTCAACAATTTATGCTGGGACAACTGGATATGCACATGGACAAAGATAAATTTTGGACCTAATTTCACACCAAACAAAAAAATTAACTCAAATAGCTAAATGCAAGAACAAAATGATAAAACTTTTAGAATAAAACATAGGAGAAAGTCTTTATGATCTTGAGTTAAGAGTTTTAAAATATGACACCAAAAGCATGACCCGTAGAAGAAAAAACTGGCAAATAGGACTTCATCAAAGTTAAAATTTTTTGTACTTCAAAAGACACTACTAATAAAATGGAAAAGAAAATTACAGACTCAGAGGGAAAAAATGCAAATCATCTGATAAGGCGCTTCTATCAAGAACATATAAAGAACATTTACAGCTCAATAACAAGATGAACAACCCAAATAAAAACATAGACAAGATTTGAATAGACATTTTGCAAAAGAAAATATACATATAGCAAACAAGCAAATAAAAAGATGCTCAATATTAATTTAGTCATTAGGAACATGAAAATTAAAACCACAATGAAATACCACTACATATCCATTAACAGATTTTTTTAATCCCAGAAAAAACCAAGTACTGATAAAGATACAGAACAACTAAAACGCATACATTTCTGCGACTGTCAACTTAGAAAACATTTCAGTAGGTTTTTTTTAAATAAGTTTAAACATAAGCTTCTACAACTATGCATTTACCCAAAGAAAATAAAAAGTTGTGTTCACACAAAACCTGTACACAAATGTTTATAGTGGCTTGTTCATAATCACTAAAACCAGGAAAAATCCAAATGATCTTCAACTGGTGAGTGTATAAACAAACTCTGGTGCATTATACAATGGCATACTACTGAGCAATGAAGAGGAACTATTACTACATGCTACGACATAGATGAATCTCAAAAACTACACCAACTAAAAGAAACCAGGTGCAAAGATTATAAATTGTATGCTCTCATTAATATGAAATTTTCAGAAAATACAAGTTTACAAATAAAGAAAGGAGATTAGTGGTTGCCTGGGGCTGGGGAGAGAATGGAGGTCGACTGCCAACAGAAATGAAGGATCCTTTTTGGGTGATGGAAATGTTCTAAAACTGAACAACTCTGCAAATTTACTAATTTTACACTTACAATGGATGAATTTCATGGTTAGTTCATATCAATGGAATTATATAATAATACCTCAGTAAAGTTGTTTTTTTAAGTTAATGCTAGAGTTAATATAAATGTTTTTGACCTTGGCATACTGCCAGGTTAGACAAGTAACTGATGGTTATATATTTGTTTGTTTTCTATCATGAGCCATAAACACCTGCTGATAAAATTATTCGTGTGGTCATATAACATTATAAATGCTAATTTTAGAGGTGCAAAACATATAGGTTCTAAGAATACTTTTTGAAAATTATCAAATAACTGCAGCATAACATTGGTGAGGATAGACGCCAATAGCATAAGCTTGAAGGAATTATATAAAAACACATCTGAAGTTCCTCCAGTTGACATGGAAGTTGATATTATAAAATACTGAAAGTTTTTATATTTATACACTACTACTAGAGACACCGAAATCATTTTGTTATTGTTATCCAACTGCTTTGCAGACAAATTTGATTATGTTTGAATATGATTCCCAAGATTAATGTCAAACCTTGAAAGATACCAATAATATTTCAACTTCTATAAAGTTAACTTTATCAGTTAAAAATGATAAATTGTTCTTAAGAAAATTTTCAGAGATCCTGAATCATAATTTTCATACTCGTTCTGCTTATTAGGACAAGCAAAGTGTTATTACAACAACCAACCTCCAAATTTCAGTAGCTAAAGACAATAAAAGTTTATGTCTTACTCATGTTATAGTTCAGTGCAAGTAATTGAACTATGACTTTCATGCAGTTATTCAGGGACTCAGGCTTCATCCATGTTGTGGATCTACCACCTCTCTTTCCATTGAGGTTTCTTCATTAGAGGATATTTATAGGCTAGGCCTAGAAGTGGTGTGATCATTTAGGCTCATATTTTACTGGGTGGAACCCGGTTAGTTACCTGGCCACAGGTAGCTGCAAGGGAGTTTGGAGAAAATCCTTGAGCCATGGGCCCAGGAAGATGACAAAACAGATAAGACGGGCAGTGGCATCTCTGCCTCAGCGATTTTTGTTATACAATGTTACTATTAATTTTGTTAAAACTTTCTGAGATATGTAATTAACATACCATGAAGTTCATCTTGTAGAGTATACAATTCAATGATTTAATAGTTTTTAGTATATTCACAAAATTGTGCAATCATCACCACCACCTAATTTCAAACTCCAAAAAGAAACCCCATACCCATTAGCAGTCACTCTCCATTACTCTCTACGTCCAGCCCCTGACAACCACTAATAAACTTTCTATTTTTATGAATCTAGATATTTCATAAAAATGGAATTACACGATATATAATTCTTTCACTTGGTACAATGTTTTTGAGGTTCACCCATGTTATAGCTATAATATGCTGTGGTCGTAATGTACCATTACTTCATTCTTTTTATTGCCAAATAACATTACATTGTATGGACGAACCATCTTTTTTTTACGCATTCCTTAGCTGATGGACATCTGGGTTGTTTCAACTTTGTGACTATTCTGAATTATGCTGCTATGAACATTCTTTTACGTGTTTATGTGTGGATATGTTTTCAGTTCTCTGGGGTATATACCTAAAAGGGGAATTACTAGGTGATGTGGTAACCCTATTTTCATAATCCGAACTGCCAAACTGTTTTCCAAAGTGGTTGATCAGTTTATAATCTCATGGCTATTTGTGAGAATCCTGAAATTTCTACATCCTTTACCAACTCTTATTATATGTTTTTGTTGTTCAATTTTAGCCATCCTAGTGGGTACTAAGGGGTATCTTGTGGTTTTTATTTGCATTTCACTGATGTTAATGATGCCCTTTCATGTGCTTATTGGCCATTTGTTTATCTTCTTTGGAGAAATGTCTATTTAAATCCTTTGCTCATTTTCAAATTGGATTATTTTTCTTTTATTGTTGAGTTGTAAGACTTCTTTACATATTCTGGATGAAAGTTCCTTATCATTGTCCTTGATTTGTAAATATTTACATTTATTATGTAGCTGTCTTTTTATTTTCTTGATGGCATCTTTTGAAGGAAAAAGATTTTAACTTTAATTAAGTTAAATTTAATTAATTAATTTATTCATTCATTCATTCATTCATTCATTCATTTTTGTCCTTTGTGCTTTTAGAAACAATTACCTAAATCCAGGGTCACAAAGATTTACTCTTACATTTTCTTCTAAGAGTTTTACAGTTTTAGCTCTTATATTTAGGTCTATGATCCGCTTTAAGTTAATTTCTATGTAATCGTGAGGTAGGCATCCAACTTTATACTTTTGCAGTGGATATACAGTTAATCCAGCAACCATTTGTTGAAAAGACTATTTTTCCTCCATTGAATTGTTTTTGGTACTCTTGTCAAAAATCAATTGACTATAAATATAATAGTTTATTTCTGGACTTCCAATTCTATTCCATTGATCTCTGTATCTATAGCTATGCTAGCACCACACTGTCTTGATTACTACAGTTTTGGAGCACATTTTTAAATTGGGAAATGTAAGTTTTCCAACTTTGTTCTTTTTCAACATTGTTTTGATTATTCTGTATCTTTGCCATTGATTTTTACAATCTGATTTCCAAGACTGGACAAGGGAAAGGACAGGATGGGACAATGTTCAGGTAGAAAATAGAAAATGTTGGCATTGGAAACCAGAAGTGTGTATGTGTACTTGTATACGAATTTTGAAGAGAGACAGCTATTTTGCTTTACAAAGTAAAAATTCTCTAAGAAAAATTATTGTTGATAATAATCACCATAATGTGGAATTTTAGAGCTGTTTTCAAGGAAATTATATATGAACAATTTTAATTATGAAGACCTCGAGGACATAAAACTAGTAAAATTAATCATCAATTATCCCTGATTTATTTGGATGCAAAAAGCCCTGAAGGGGATAATCTAGAGGGAAAAATTATTTTATCCTTTTTGCAAACCTTTAACTGCTTCATTATGAAATCTTACTTTTATAAGACTTTGTGTCCTCAATGTAAGGTGAACTTGGTAGTCAAGTGGGACAAGGTAAAATGATCTACAAAGCAGAAGATATTTGGTGCCTCGAATATTGGTATTCGTGAGTGCTAAATCAGGAAATGTACACGTTGTCCCTTCACTGCTGAAAAGAGATTTAAAGAAGCCACTAGTGACCTTTGAAATGATAAAATATCATTTGGTCTTCCTAATGATTACTCAAAGATGTGCCCAAAGGTGATTGTAAAGAACTGGCAACAAATAATATTGAGCAAGTGGGGAGGTTGCACCATGTAGTAGGAAAAATACAGACAGGCTTTAGGATCAGACAGCTGTGGATTTCAAATGTGGACTGCTTACTGGCTTCATGAACCTCAGAAAAATATTAAGCTTCAGTTTCCTTATCTCTAAAAATTGGTAAATAGCTCTTGCAGGATTGCTCTGAAGATTAAGTGATTAAGTGAGGCAAGAGACACATGTGAATATGCCCAGAGAAATAGTGGTCACAGAGCAGGCCCTCAATCAATCTTAGATTCTTTTTTTTTTTCCCAAATACCTAGGAGTGGACGAATGATGAAAAAGACCACACAAATAATATGTTAACTGAATGATTATGACAAAGTTGGTATTTATTTCCATGATATCTTATTCTTTTCAATAAAAATATCTGTCAAGTAAGATTTATGAAACAATATTTTTATATCTTTCGGAAGAATTTTCCTATAAATAGACAAATCATTTTTTAAAAGCCTCTTTTGTCAGCTCAATTGTCTTAATTCCTGGCTTGGAAAATCATGTTCTTTTAACACTTTAGGACTCTGTGAACACCATATATTCACCAATCAAGATTCAAGTTCTCACGAGGAAGTGAAACAACCAAAAAAACAGCAAACGAAATGTGTGCAAAAGTAAACGTCCTGGCCTCTCAACTGAGGATAAGGATGTGGTCTCTGTGTCCAAGGTCAAATCTATGATAGAAAGCCAAATATCTCCTGCTTTTAAATTATAGTTTATATTGCACAAGTAAATCTGTTTTTTTGCTCACCATTTTTTCCTCTACATTAGTACCTAGCACATAGCAAGTGTTCAATAAATATTTGTTGAATGAGGGAATAAATGATACCACAGCAGGTATCATCTGATCTAGTAGTTTTCTGACATGTTTTGAGTCTTGGGCTCTTTGTTCAAGCAAAATATTTGATGGACACCTATGAGACAGAGCAAAGGGCCTGTACCCCAGGATTCTCTAGATTCTGCAAAGCATAGCTGGGAAACTCTAATCTCGTCAAACTTCTCATTTCAGAGTAAGGAGAGTAAGGACCCAAGAGGAGCAGGATTTGTGCAATCCTACACAGTGGAGCCTAAAAGTTTATTCTCAACCTTGGGAGTCCCTGTGCCAATGGAGAAAAGGTCATGGTCCACCGAGTTTGCATCACTGGGAGGATATGTAGACACCTCAGGCCATCCAGGTGGCCTCAGAGCAAAGCTGGTATCAGTTGCTTATTCGATTATTTTGGAAGTACAACTCATTCTATGATGCAACAAAGGGCTTCAAGCTGTGTCACTGAGAGCTCTCTGACAGCAAGACTCTGCTTTTATACTGTAACTGTATCATCTCTTAACTCTCCACATAGGAAGGAAATTGGTCCTCAATTTATATGTCCTAAAATTGTCCCCAAAAGAAAGAGAATATGGAATCTTTGGGGACCACTTACTTGTCTCAGATGAGTGGATAAGAATTTAAGAGGTGGATTTGGATTTGGTAATCCTAGAATCCTTCAAGATCAAAGATTTCATGAGCATCCTGCCAAAAGACATTTCAACATGTGCTTTATTCCTTGAGTCTTCATATTTACTCAGGTCATGCTGTGCTTGTTTCTCTACCCTCTCATCCCCTCTTCCAGTCCTGCGCCTTAAGTTCAGCAGAGGCTTACCAGGGAGGACCCAGTATCCAGCTGCTTCTCTTCTTCCATGAGGTGAGCCACGGGCCAAGCCAGGATTGGCTCAGGAACTGCCCTTTCCCTTGAGCCTGATGCTGACAGCCTCACTCTGCAGCTTGTTATACCATCTCTGGTCCTTCTCCTCCCCCTTTATTCTCCATCATTATGGAAACAGACAGAAAGAGAGGCAGTAGGATTCCCTCACAGGTGAGCATTACAAAGTCACAGAGCTGAGATTAATATGTGATTTAATCCTAGCCACCAAAGCCATTTTTCAATTGCACAGTTCTGGATAACACATGACCTCCTAATGGAAAACAACAACACCACCCTAAGTCAAGCTGTTTCAAGGCATCCACTCCAGGCTGGCTTTTGGGGGCTGTGCACCCAGAGTCCTTGCTGTTCCTCAAATCTGCCTAAAGAGGGAGCTGTTTCCTTAGAATGCCTTCAGCGAGGGGCCAGTGAGGGGACAGCCAGATAGCCGGAGGATTTATGAGACCACAGCGGCTGACCTGCTTGTGTACTTAGGGCTATTCATAAACTTCATGTGTCATGAAACAAACCCCAGTTGTGTTTTTCACATATTTTTTTTTAATCGTGTCCACTGAACAGACGAGTTCTAGTAGATCTAGTAGATCGTTAAGAGTTCAGAGACCCAGAATGCCGTCCCATCTGCTTAATGGTACTAAACAGGTACTGTTGGGCAAGTTTTGTCACCACTCAAGCTCACTGTCCTCATCTATAAAGGGGGTACAGGGACACAAACTCAGCTAATTTCACGAAGTGGTTAAAAGGATTAATAGTGCTTGGAAAGGGTGGCATGTTATAATTAAGGGTTTGAGCACTAGAGGCTGAAAGATCAGTTTTAAACCAATTCCTAGCTACATGGCTTTGGCCAGGTTTCTAACTTCTTTACTGCTCAGGGTTTTCATTTGTAAATTTGTAAATTTCATTTGCACTGAATTCTTAGGATTATTGTAAGGAATAAATGCATGTGATGGGTTAAGTAGGGCCAATACATAGTAAGCTTTTAATAAATGATATCTTTTTTAAAATACAGCTATCAAAGCACACGTTTTCAAACTCTGTCATTTTGCACAGGTGAGGTACATTATCTACTCCCTGATTTGGTTCCCCCACAAAATCAAATAATATCCCAGAAGGAAAAAGAGCAGTTTCCAATCCAAATAGAACCATACTACTTGGACATACTTCCTTCGGTGTTTCATTGAAGGGAAGGTACTTGGGTCACGTGGATATGAAAGTGGCAAGCTGATACTCTAGATATCTTGGAGAGAGTCACCACCAATGTGTTTTCTCTATCAGCACTAATCCTTCCTTCGATCTGTATGCAAGTATTCATTTATTCATTCAGTAAACACATGGAACAAGATGGAGTATATGCACTATTAGAGCCTATAGAAGTAGAAAGATGAATAAGGCTCAATCTCTGCCCTTGAAAAATTTACATTCTAATTGAGGAACAGGAAAAGACAAATGAAAAATAGTTACAATATAGAGAAATGGTAAACACAGGGTGCTATGAGGACACATAGAAGGGGTCCTTAGCATGGGCTATAAAGAGGAGGTATCCCCAGCTTTCCTGGGAGAGATAATGAGCTGAATTTTAATAGGGAACATAAGTTTGCTATTTAGAATGAGAAGAGGGAGGGTGTTTTAGGCATGAGTTCTCCAGTATCTTCATCTACAAAATGAATAAGTTCAACCAGATGAATTCTAAGATGGTTCTCTAAAGAAAGGGAAGTAGGAAATAGTGAACAAGGAGTCTCTTGGCAATAAATCCTGCTTATGGAATCCTCATAGGTGTTACATGAGGGAACGTGGCACTTTAGGGAGCTGCTAGGTTGTAAGAGCAGGTTTAAAAACACGAGATGAAGCTGGATAGTGACATGAAAAATCAAACTTGAGTTGTGAGGAATGGATTGAAAAGGTAGAAGCAAAGAAATGGGTGGCAAAGGAGTTGGAGGAAATTATGAAGACACTAAGACAGAGACAGAGGCAGATGCAAAGGTAATTTAGAAGAGAAGGCTAACTGCAAAGGTATTTAGGTCAAATTTACAGGACTTGGTGACTTGATGGAGAACAATAAAGTCAAGGATCCTAGCTGGGCATGTGGAACCATCTCAGAGTTCCCTCATCAAGCAGTTCCTGAATGCTTCCTTTATGCATAGAAGCTATGATCCTCATTCTTTCCAGAGTGAAACTTAACAATCAACAAGGGAATTGAGACATATTAACATCAGGTGTTTTCCATCTTCGTTTCCAATTTGGAGCTGTTCTGTTGTTTTGAAAGGGAGGAAGGATTAGATTCTTGGAATGACTGTCAGACAATTGAAACCTTTAGAACAGAGGTCCCCAATCCCCCAGGGCCACAGACCAGTACCTGTTCGTGGCCTGTTAGGAACTGGGCTGCACAGCAGGAGGTGGCGGTGGACTGGTGAGCTAGCGAAGCCTCATCTGTATTTGCACCTGCTCCTCAGCGCTAGCAGCACTTCCTCAGCTCCACCTCAGATCATCAGGCATTCATTTTTCACAGGAGCACCTATCCCTTGTGCCAAAAGTTTGGGAACCACATCTTTAGAAGGAGAAGGTGACCACCACTGGAAAGATGGCAGACTTTTCCATTTGTGACTGATGGAAGCATAAAACAACTAGACTTTCTGGCAGTTAGATAATACTCATCGGAAATCTTAAGAATGAGCATACCCTTTTACCCAGCATTCCTACTTTTTGGAATTTAGACTGAGGAAAAAATAACTAAGATTCACAAGGATGATCCCAAAGATTTATTTCAAGAATGTTTATTGTATAGTCATTTATAATTGGGAAAAGTTGAAAACAAGTATGACATACAGAAATAGTGCCCAGGTTTAGAGGAAGCAAGACTGAGCTTAGCTCTGTAGCTGAGGAATTCTCGACTACAAAGAATGGAAAATGGGATGGAGATGTCCCACAAACCTAGTGAGGCTCTTGAGGTCATGTGATGAACAATATGTTCTTTTTGAATTGGGAATAAGGGCCCTATGAACAACATGCAGCTGTACTTCTGAAGAGGGGCTTTTCTTACCCTTTCTCTTAGCTCCCAGGTGTTGCTAAGCTGAGTGTTCACAACTGAGCAATAAACATTTGTCTGAGACTCCTCCAGTCATCTCTCTCTCTGTTGTTTCCCTCCATCCCAGAAGGCTCTACTTCATGTCTGAAAGCTCATTTTTGGTCTGGGCATCAGACCCTTTATTTCTTGGACTTTTATTTATTGAATACTCATTGCACGCCTGTCCTATGCTAAGCCCCAGAGAGAGAATGATAAGTGAAATGCAACCCCTGCATGTGATAGACACTTATACTCACCTACCCAATATTGAGTCTCCCTTTCTGCCTTACGAACCAAACTCTGATTGCATTATGAATGTCCAATTAAACAAATATATTTCCCATTCTCTTTGCCACTACAGGCATCCATATAATCTCATTCTGACCAAGGAGCTACAATCAAGAGTCACAAAGTAGTCTTCCCAGAAAAGCTCTGTAAAAGGGACAGACTTGATTAGTGAATGCTTCATTATCCATCACCCCGATCTTTTTTGCAGCCTAGAATGTAGATATGGCAAAAGAGCAGCCATTTTGTGACCACTGAGTGACAAGCTTGAGGGGAAAAAGTCACATGATAAAGATAAGAGACTGGGTCCCTAATGATATGGAGTTATCATGGCAACCTTAGCTATGTAATAAACAAACAAACAAACAAATAAATAAATAAATGATTACCCCCTCTTCCCCCATTTGTCTAACCTATGGATTAACTGGGCTTTTTGTTACTTGCAACTGAACACAGTCCTGACACTTGACTCTATGGCCTAGGAAAGCAACAGACACCTAACAAGTGATGTAATCCAGGGTGCTAGTAGTGATGTGAACACAGCACAGGTAGCACAGAGGACAGAGTGAACAGCTCTGTTTTGATGGGAGATGGGGTCGCGGGAGAATGGAAACTGGTCAGCAAGTCAACTGGTCAACAGAATGCTTGAGTTGGGTCTTGGAGAATGAGTTATTCACCAGCCATGGAGAAGCAGAAATAGCATTCCAGGGTGAGGAGACACATGTGCAAAGACAAGAGAAGTGAAATAACACAAAACACTCACGGAGCTAACATGACTTCATCTGACTGGAGAAGAGGAGACATGTGGGACAAGGTGGCGGATAACAGAGGAGAGGGTAGGAGGCAAGTCATAAAAAGACTTGTGAGACCTTGGGCAAGTCACTGAGCTGGTTCACACCCAGTTTCTTCAGCTATAAAGAGAAGGAGTTCACCGAGAGTCAGGGATAACTGTGGATAGAGGGCTGCCCTGCCACCATCCTTTGCAGAACCCCAGCTAGAGGTTCCAGCTCCCTTGCAGGACACGGAAGTTTCACAGGAAGTGCTATCCTGCCCAGCCCTACCTCCTTTGGTTTCACACTGCTTGGTGTATTCCAAAGACTGCTCTGGCATTTTAGTTTGAACACTAAGTGGTGACTCAGAATGAACAGAAGTGTGGACAACTGTTTACTAAGAAGGCAGCCTTTGGTGTGACAAATTAGAGTGGGTTGCTGGATTGTGCAGTACTCATGAGCTAGGCAGCTTGGAAATAGCACATACCATTGTGCTAGGCAATTGATTCATTTCTTTCCCTGTCTTGCCAGGCAGGGTGTCACATGCAGTCAGTCAGACCCACAGTCCATCTAGGTCAGGAAAAGTGTTGTCTTTCTGGACAGTGCCCCAAATACCCTGGGATGTTCCCCTAGCATCCCTTGTATCTCATAATTCTATTGTGTAGGAATATAACACTTTCTTAAGACTATTCATACTTTTAGTTTAATGAACCTCTTGGAGCCAAAAGACTGCGATCTGTAGAGAGCACCATAAAGTTTTAGAGTCAGACAATCTCAATACTGTTTTTTAATAGAATGTTAAAAAACAACAAATATACTGATATATGTTACATACAAGGAAGTAAAGGATCTGTATTGGAGACACAGATAATTAAGACGGCTCTCCTGTCTAGAATAGTAGAACTCATAGAAACACAGAGTAGATGGTGGTTGCCAGGGATTAGGGGAGGAGAAAATGGGGAGACGTAGGTCAAAGGGTACAAAGTTTCAGTTCTGCAAAGTGAATAAGCCCTGAAGGTCTAATGTACAGCATGATGACTAAAGGTAGCAATGCTGTTATTGTATACTTGAAATTTGTTGAGAGGACATAAGTGTTCCCATGACCAAAAAAAAAAGGTGACCACATGAGGCGATGGCTATGTTAACTAGCTTGACTGTGGGTATCATTTCCCAATGTATACATACATCAAAACATCAGGTTGCACACTTTAAATACAAACAATTTCTATTTGTCAATTACACCCCCACCCCGCAAAATAAAGCAGAAAATAAAATAAAATAAAATAATAAAATATAGCAAAACCTGAAAAAGGAAGACATTATTCCTGGCCTTAAACTTAGCATAACCTTAAGAGCACAGCCTAAGCGTGTGCTCTAGGTTAGGAGGCCAGCAAAGCCGCTTGGCAGATGGATCAGGATTCAAATTCTGGCTCTAACACTGACAACAGATGCAAGCCTGACTCATTCCCTTAACCTTTCCCAGCTTCATTTTCCTCATCCACACATGGGGATAGTAGGACCTGCCTCACAATAAAGGATGTGAGAATTCCTATTGTTAAGTGAAAAAGTTAAAGAATTCAAAGCAATTGCAACAGAGGCATCAAATGATGGTGTAAGATAATTACTGAACTGGTGATTTTAAGGGTCAGGAACTTCTGCGCCTACTAGTTGTTCCCATGGCCTCACTACAAACCTGCCAAGAATGTTCCTATTTACAGATTAGAAAACTGAGGCTGGAGAGAATTTAAGTGGCTTAGAAACATTTGGTAAGAGGCAGAGCCAGGATTTGATCCTGTGTGCCTTTCACACGTCAAGAACTCCCTGCCAGGTGACTGAGGACTTCAGTTCAGAAGAGGGAGAAATTTGGAGGCTGAGCTGAGCTAGAGGCTTCGGAGGACAAAGCCCATCATTCAGTCCACCAGTAATTACTGAGCACCTACTATTTGCAAAGTACTATTCTGAACAAGACAGTCAAGATGCCTATCCTTGTGGGGCTTGTGGGGAGGATTCGAAGAGCTAGAAAGAGAGAAGGGAAAGGACATTGCAGATGTAGAACATGTACCCAGACTTTGATAAACCCGGCTCCACCTCATGCACCTGCCTAAGCCGCCACCACCTCTCTGCTTCCCGTATTATCTGGAACCGCTTCCCATTTGCTGCTCCAACATTCCCATTTGCTTGTTCTGATTTCTCAACTCCCACTTTGCACCTTGTGCCCATGGCATTCTCTTCCCCCCAATCCCTCAGGTGGTCATCTCACCTGGTCTGTGGTGTACCTCCAGGCCATATTCTCCTTCTAATAGCATATCTGCAAGTAAGAGGCCTTCAGAGAGCATGCTGCCTAAAACCCCTGTGGAAATCACCCCAGCTGAACCAGCCCCCACTCACCTTCCATCTCACAGGAGAAGAGCAATTAGACCAAGAAAATGCCAGAAGGATTTGTTAACAATGAACTCAAATACTAGAGTGAAAATAACATAGATTTGCCTATTAATTTATACACACAGACAGACACACACATGCACACGTGCACACGTGTGGCAAATCAACTTCTACCTATGTTTGCATGCATGTGTATATTACATAAAACTTCATTTCCCCTCATTAGAATGGAAGCCCAGGAGCAGGGATGTTTATCTATATTTTCTCCAGAAGAGAATCTTAGCACAAGGTAAGCCTCCAACAAGTGTGTTCTGAATGAACAAACCTGTGCAGCCTACACAGAAGCCCTTTGTAGGGAAAGTAGGAAACCACTCTTCAGAATAAGGGCAGAGGATTTGGATGTTGCAGAAAAAAATATCCAGGAGAGAATAAGGGAGAAGATGAGAGTCCAGCTGAGAACTGCTCTGGGGAAGAATCACAGGAAAAGAAAGCCTCTTAAAGGCCCTGCAGAAAAGGGGTTAGGAGAAGAAATTTGTTTAACAGATTTTACGAACCAGATTTTGAGTGTTTCGTGATGTAAACCCACTCACCCAACCACCCTGTGGGATCACCATGCATGCCACACACTTCCTTCTAACCTTGTGTAGGTAGAGTTGTTATCCTGGAGAGCAGAGAAGGAAGGTGGTGACTGCTGACAGCTGGGTTCTATCTATAGTTTTGGGGTCCGATATAAACTCAAAGGATCCCTTCCCCCCAAGGTCTGGTGGGGACTATCCGCTAGAGTTTCCAGAACAGACCCTGCCACACCCTGTTTGGTCCTCTTCTTCCGGTCTCTTCTTCATGTTCTAGTACTAGTAGACTGGCATGGGCATTGTCCTTGTTTGAGGACAATTATTACTATTTGAATTCATTCTGTTCAATCTCTGCTAATGTGATTCAGGCATCAAGTGTTTATCAATTGGGTTTGAAGTTTAGATGTTTCTCCAAATACATTCTCAAAGAAACTGGCTGCTGATCTACTACATAACATGGAAATGACTTGTCTCTCTAAGATGAATGCCCTCTTTCTTTTTGCCTGCTGTATTGCCCTTCTCCTTGCAGTGGTTGGAGAGTTATATGTCCTCTTTTGGCAGAGAGAGAGTCCCTTCCTGATTGGACTCTGATGGGAACCTGGATCCCCATCAGAAGTACATCACTCTTCTTGCTTAACACCCTGAAATGCATGTTCTCTCCAGAGAATCTCAAAGGAGTTATCCTAACCATTCCAGGCCCAGTAAGGAGAAGGGCCTTCAGAACCTGTTCTAAAGAATACTTGAAGATCCGCCAGTGTACCCAGGGGCATTTCTGTGAACCCTGGGACAGAACCCCAGACAGTTACTGAATAGACTAGCTCAGATTATAAATTTAAGTTTGATTAAATGAAGAGCAAATGTTGAATTAATAGGAAACTTAGACTAGAAGTTCTATTTTTCCTGAATTGACTTTCATTTTTACTGTGAGTGTGAGATATCACATCTGAGATGCTATTGAATAGACTATAAGTCTTTGCATCTAGACCCCAAGCCTGCTGTGCCTAGCTGCCATGAGGAGGCTTCTCAGAACCCATGGTCCAGACTCTTCAACATGATGCAACTCTGCAGTAAGGAGAATGAAACCCCAGGGGAAACCACTCAGCTTTCTGAGCGTGGCTAAGTAAACTTCTGTGCTGGAAAAAAATAGAGTGTCTTCCACAGAAAGACAACAGATGAGATATTTGAGTTTACCATTCCTGAGTTCAAACTTGTAAAAATTCTCTTTTTTCCTTCCTTTTGGAAGTTATTTAAATGGACTTCATTTTCTAAGTAGGCAGAGTCCAGCGGCCTCCTTTATTGAGCCAGATTACTGTATTGCCAGGACTCTGTATTGCCAGGGCACAGGGTTAGCTTTTACCTTGCGGAGTCTAAGTAATGCTCTGGAAGCTAGTGGAGATAAGTCACATGCATGGGAAACCTAGAGAATCAGCTCAGGGTGAATTTAGGAGTGGGTTTGTCTTCATTGCTGATGTGCTGGAGCTTCCTTGCCCTGCAGCCAACACAAAGCCTCAGGCGCATTGTCCATTTCAGCTGGTGGCCTTCAGTTGAAGTTTATCTAATCTGCAGAGAGTCTGTTTGTGAGGAGCATCTACACACTTCCGTCTATGCTTTCTTAACCCCTAGGGAAACCTGGCTACTCATTAAACAGGTTTCTGACCATTGCGCCTGAAGAAACCAGTCCGAACAACTCTTCTCTGCTATTAAGAAACACCTCTTGGTTCTGGGTCTCCTGGGTCCAACCTTTTTCCTCCTTCCTCTTTATTTAGGAACATTTCCATTTCTTGAGAACCACAGTTCACTGTAACAATACCAAATCATTACAAGACAACCACTATCTTGAGTAGACAGCCCTTCTAAGGAATTCAGGGACCTCTTTGACAGTAATAATAGCTAAAAGGCATGGAGCACTTACTATGTGTCAAGTATAAATGCTCTATTTGGATTACTTCATTTAATTCTCACAAATTTACTCTCACAAGCCACATAAGTTGAGTTGTTGCCAGAAGCTAAGAAAGGTTGAATGGCTTGCCCACAGTCACCTGTCTAGTAACCAGGACTCCAACACCTAATTTCTCTCATTCTAGCTCTGTCCTCTTGCTCCTATTTCGAGGAGATGACCTGCTGTCACCATAGAATCCTTTTTACAGGTAAGGCAACTCAAGGTAAATGACCTGCCCAATACATAAGGTCAAAACTAGAGTCCAAGGCAGTGATTCCGAGCCTGGCTGCTCGTTAGAATCACCTGGAAAGTTAAAAACACAACAAAAAACAGTGTCCAGGCTGCGTCTTTAACAAATCTGATTAAATTGATCTGAGGAGAGTCCCTAACATTAGTATTTTTAGAAAGCTTCCCAGGAGCTTCTAAAAAGTACAGGCAGGTTTGAGAATCTCTGACAGAACTACCAGCTCCCAGGCTAAAGCTCAACCAACCAAAATGCTTCCCCTTATCTCCTGTTCCAGCAAGTTCAGCTGGGAAGTGCCTGGAGGTGGGCAGGCAGATTCCCCCCGCCCCAGATATACTCCATGAGAGCTGAGAACATTTGCTCAGTTTGCTTACCTGTAGGATGGGGAGAATGAGATCTCACAGAACTAGCGATTATATCTGAGGATGTAAAATGCTTATTCTAGCACAGAATAAGTGCTCAGTAAATGGCAGGGATGGTGAAGACAGTTGTCATAGGGGCAGTAGTTTTCTGAACCTAGTCCATATCTCACAGCCCACTGGCAGAACTGTTACCCATGAGCACCTGAAACAAGTGTCAGACACTAACCTCTCAAAGTCTGTCTTGGACACAGACACACAGACACACACACACACACACACACACACACACACACACACACACAAACTCACACACCAGCATCTTCACACCTACATCTGTGTCCAGGAAGTGGCCCCTTTAGCAACATTCTGTGTGGATAAGCCACGATGACAGATAAGCAAGGCATCTTGGGGTGATCAGTGTCAATCATCACAATTTTCACCATCAGTCTGAGTATGCAGAGGTCCAAGGCAGGACCTCCCAATATGGAGGAAATACAGAGAAGATTCTCTTACTACTCGCTT
Organism: Pteropus medius; assembly: GCF_902729225.1. Taxonomy (NCBI): domain Eukaryota; kingdom Metazoa; phylum Chordata; class Mammalia; order Chiroptera; family Pteropodidae; genus Pteropus; species Pteropus medius. The sequence goes on from NW_024344378.1 coordinate 38,842,233, forward strand.
GCCTAATCATTTCCACTTAACACACAGCGAAAGCAGAACTTTGTGACACACTTGCCTGTCTGGGCAAAGGTTCTGCTTTTTCTGGAAGATTTTGAAAAAGAAAAAACAAAAAAACAAAAACTTGACCATGAAGAAGGGAGAACTTCTCAACTTTTCATCCACTCGATGAGCACTCAGCTTCTTCACCCGTTTGCCATTCACCTGTGTGCTGGCCACTGTGCTGGGGGCTGAGACCTGAACACGAGTTAGAGATATCACTACCCCAGCACTGGCAATGGTCCTGGGGGAGAAAAAAAAAACAGAGATATACAGGCAACCCCAGTACTAGCAGCTAGGATCCTTTTTCTGGGACACCTAGAAGGACTTTTCATATGGTCTGTGATCAGCACCCTGTTTCAGGAACCATGTGGCAATGTTAAAATTCAGCCAGTATGTGCTATAGCTATCACTGTTATCCAACTATCAAGATACTTCTGAATCAGTTGACAAATTGTTGCTGTCCTGACCACCCACACTGCCCCCACTACCACCTGGAAAGTGCAGCACTGATAGAGTTTACTCCTGACACACAAGAGGTACGCAGGACAATGCTCTGGCATCACCCCAGCCTTCCAATTGGTTAGTGCCTGTGATGAGCTGGTTGTCCAACATTCTGAAATTTACCCCGCCTCTTGGTAAGCAGGAGCTGTAGAGTGCCTATATAGAGAGGTCTTAGGGGCTGTAATCTACTTGCAAGGTAGAGATTAGAGACTCGTCTTGAAGCTGCACATGTATAACAAGTTTATGGGTTTTACTTTGATTGGGTGTCTATTTGGGTAGCTTGGAGGAGCCGATGTCTCTTTTAAAGGGCTAAAGTCTTTACATCCACAGATCACTTCTTGGCAACACTTCCAATCTAAATTTAAAATTTTTAGGATGCTTACATTTCCAGAAAGTTCCACTTCATAAAGAAAAAGAAGACCTACTCAGTATATGGAAATCCAAACATATAGATTATGTTTTTACCATTTTTACCATTCAGAAAGATTGATAATAGGGTTCCATCATGTGTGATCTATTTCCCGATTGGGAAACTTATCAGGAATGCATTCATTGGCAAAATACGACACAACCCCATAGTTTGCACATGAAGAGCAGCTCTGATAGTTGCCACCAAAAGTTAGTGTTTTCTACCAGGACAGTTAGCATTGTCCAGAGGGGTGTCCAAGAAATGATTATCTAATGAGGCACGATGTGGTCCCAGGCCTGAACCCTCAGACCCTCTTTTTGCTCTTCCTCTGCTCTGCTCTGCTCTGTGTCACATCCCCATCAACTCTGTATCTCCGAGTTTCCTACTGGATTTGACCAATGGGAGTATTGAAAGGTGATTGGAGGGTAGGAGTAAAGAAAAAGCCAGGGTATTTCTCCTCCCTCTTCTATGCCTCAGGCAGCATCCCAGGCTGCAATCTATAACCTTAATGGTACTAGCTCCCATAGGACAAGGCTGCCAACTTCTGCCAAGAGAGTAGCCCCTAAGCTCCCACAATTCTGCCTCCTCCTACTTTTCCTCCAACTGGGGAGTCACTGGCTTTCTGCTGTTGGTCTTGGGTTGCCTCACTGGCCCCTGTTGGCTTTTCTGCATCTCCATCACGTGTGCAACCAATTCCTTGCATGAAATTCCCTCTGTTTCCCTCTGTGCAGTGTCTCTTTTCCCAGTTGGATTCTGACTAATATACTAACTATGCTCTTTAGAATTTTCCTTTTCTTTCCTAGGCTTCAGTTTTCTTGTTTGTAAATGAGACTGAAAGAAGCACTTAGCACATTTTATTTCAGCTTCATGGTATTCATGGATGTGGGGCACTGCACACTGGGGAAACTTCAGAATGGTCTGGAAATAAGTACCTCATTTTGTTTTTCCCAAAGTAGTTTTCATTTTGAACTGCAGCTTCAAATCTTTTCTTTGGAAATAGGTAGAGTATAAATGATAAAGAATATATTTTTTAACTATTCCATTTCTTTTAGTCTAATACTCTGCCATTTGGCTGTGTGGCCTGTGTTTGTGGTTGTATTTATTGGTATTGTTGTTGTTGTTATTATTATTATTATTAATATTTTTCACATTTTTAGTTTTCAGCCATATAAATCACCATCTTTTTGGGTTCAGAGATTCTCATCATTTAGTGTCTTCTTAAACCCCCTCTGTGCCATAAATTATTTAAATTGCCCTTCTTCACATCCTTGGAAACCTTAGATATTTTCCATGGCTGCTGTAGGTGATCACTCAGAAGATGTGAGTGGATGTGCAGTTTAGGTGGAGAGTGCTTCTGTTCCTTTCCCATTTTCCCTTTCCATACATTATGTTGCAGCCTCTCGCCCTCCACCCCGCTCCATTCCGCAGAGTTCCCACTGGGCCTGGCGTGAAGCAGCCCCTGTGGTCCTTGCTGGGCCCATGGACTCTCTCAGCTGCCTCGAGCTCGTGGAGGCAAGACTCAGGCCACCAGAGAGCTGGAAGCATATGTTGTTCACAGCCAGATCCCTGTCAGGAATGATTCATTGTTTTTCACATTAGGATATTAGTGCCTATCTTGCAGAATTATTTCACTTTCCCTCTCTTTCTAGGCTTTGCTGCCTTACCAGACATCTAGATGATATGCCTACTGCTCTGCAGGAGAACAAGGGGATGTTTGGTTGCATGCAGGATAGTTGTATCCTGATGAGAGGTCACAGATCTGGACTATAGATCATACATCCCTTATTAGAGAAAAGCATATAAAAGTTCCCCTTCTCTGATCTCTGGAGGTGGAAAGCCTCAAAGGGAATGAGCAATTGGTATGCAACTTTAGCAGCACAATCAATTATACAATCAAATATACTGTGGCAATTTTACATTTATCTTACAGAGGACAGCATCACCACTTGGCTTCCTTAAGTATTGTGTCAACATTATCTGTATCTTTCCTTTATGTACAGCTCACAGCAGACTGGAATTAGAGGGAGAAAGCTTTAAAAACAACAAAAACAACTTAATAGGCTTCCAGAGAAAGTCGAAGCCAGGGAAAGACAGCATTTTAGGCAGGCCTTAACAATGTTTAGACAGCTATTTCTCACCAGTCTGCAAAATAAAGCCATCTTTCTCCAACAGAGAATTGGGAGCCATGGGGCGTGGGGTGAAGAGAAGAGATGAATAGGGAGGAGATGAAGGGAAGCATTAGTTAGGGAAATATTTCTAGGATAGCAAACATGCCTGTATTCAACCCAACTCCCCTGAACGCCCACTTCTCTGGGAAGACTTCCTAGTCTCTGGGGTCACTGCCCGCTTCTCTCAAGGTGCATAGCCCACTCTATAGTCTTTCTATTCTATACTTAATTGAAAGAATTAGTTTTCACACCTCACCTTTAGATTCTGAAGTTCTCGAGAATAGGAAAACGTTTTCCACATGATAGTGTTGTCTGTGCCTGATTACTGTGCCTGATCATGTGTTGATTGTTGAGTGTATTTTTGTTGTATGTGACCCTCTGTGTGAGAATGACCCCAGGCCTATGCTGTAACCTGTTCATGTGTACCAGGTAGGGCCACCTGTCCTAGGGAAGTAAACAATCTCACCAGGTTAGATCTTTTATTTTCCCTGAAGTTCTTAGCTTTATGACCCTAACTCCTATGTTAACACAAGCTGCAATTATCCCATATTGTTACATTTAAAGGATCAATGAAAAGGTATTAGAAAGTTTGCTCGGAGCATGAAGATTGTTTTCTCCCTAAGACTCAGCAAAACACAAAAGCAGACTCCTACCTTGTAACCACAGAAGCATCATGTACATATTCACACCTGCTGAAAACTCCAAAAATGAAACCGATGGGTTACAATGGTGAAATTGCAATAGTAGTTTTTCTTCTTAGGAGATATTGCTTTCATGGTGTTTATCGTGTTTGTACAAAGATAAATAAATAAATGTGCAAACAAAGAAATAGAAAATAGATGGGGGGGGAACAAAAATAAGGCTTAAATGTTCAACTTCTGTTGCCGAAAAAGCAAGATATGCTTTTTCCTAGTTGCACAGAAAAGAACAAATTGTTTAGAATAGCAGGGCACCTGGGTGTGAGAAGTTGTAAGAGAAAGCATCTGAAATTTATGTCACCCCTCCCTTCAGGGTTATGAACTAGCATTTGTTCTTGTCCTTCCAGTGGTTGTCTGCACTGGTCAACTCAGTATCAGGGCAAGGGCAAGAATTTTCTATCCATTCCTGGTTGATGACGTGCCCATCAGTCTTCTCCTCTCTCTACTCAGAAACAGCAAATGTGCTACGTTAGACAGTGGCCTCTGGGAACTTTGACAGGGCCAAAGTTTAGTGTTTGCAAGCCTGGCTCAGGGTGTGAATCTTGATGAAGAGCAAATGAACGCCATGAAACTCCCACAGCTGCTAAGAGACATAGTATCATTAAATGTCGATTACAATTTCCTTCAAAATAGCTCAAAAACCATGTATTGTTTAAGCTTTAGAAGTTGCATGACACGCTAGATTTAAAATAATGTGGATTAAAATCTTGACTTCACCCTTTCTAGTTGAATAATCTTGGCTAAATTACTTCTCTGACCCTTACTTTTCTTTTTCTGTTAACAGGAGTGGTGATAGGGAACAATATCATAAAGTGCAAAACACTCTACCTGTATTAGTCTGAACTACTTAATTTACATCAGATACAAGAATGTGTTATTATTGCCATTAGTACTAATATTGTCACCGTGTACAGGCTCATCTTAGAAGAGCTCTTATAAAGTAAACATCAGTTTGGTCCTGGTGTCATGACTGTAGTAGAGGACATGGTGACTACAGGTTTTCCATACGTTCACATACAAATGTGCATGATGCCTTTAAAGACTCATGGATAATCATCTATGCCCACATAGAAACCAAAAGCTAGATAATTAAAAAGTAATTTCTTTTTGACTTTGGAATACCCTACTTAATTTTTTCTTCCTGCAGATTCACCTTTAAACCACTTTTAACTTGGATTAATACAAAGTCAAAATGAAATCTGTGTTCCCTAATGTGCATCAGCAAACTTAGGGGATGGGAGTGGTTCAAAGGAGTTGAGGGACAGAGGGAAAATGTGGTTGCATGTAGTTCACACATTTGGATTCAGTCCACACATGGACAATCAAAGACAGCCTGTAAGACAGGGAAAGAAGCGTGACTAGTAATACTCAAAAAAATAAAAATAAACAAGCCAAAGAAAAGAATTTAACTGAGCAAGAGATCAGGTGTTTTCCTGTGTCTATGTGAGAGAGCCAAGAATGTTTGCCTGGAGAAGACTTGGAGAGCTCTGGTCTCATTCTTCTGAGTTTGAGGAGCCATCATGGAAAGGAAGAATATCTTTCAATTAAATTCTTTAAACTTTTTTTTTTTTTTTAAATAACATGCCCCATCTCGGAGACATGACAGAATTACCCGGTGTGAATTATATTGGACAAATCTTTCAGAAATCCTGATTTATAATAATGCATCATTAATAATTATGCACATAAAATCTCCCATTTTGATGATCTATATGCCATATGTTTTAAAAGCCCCCTATGAGGTAGATATTTTTAGTATTCCCATTTTACAAAGGAGAAAACCGAGGTTCAGAGATCAAGAAACTTGTTCAAGGCCACCCAGCTAAATGCGGAACTGTCTGACTTCCCAGCCCCTGATCTTTCCACTGTGTCACACTTCTTTTCGACCACTTCCTGTCTTGCCTGAACAAACACAGTTCAGGTCAAACATCCAAGCAATGATGACGTGCCCCTGTCACACCTTCCAGTTAAACCCTATAATTTCCAAGTCTGAATTGGAAATCCTTTAGCTCTGTATTCTTGTCTGGCCTGCTCAGGAAGATGTTTATTTTGAGCTATGCGTCTTTCAGAATGGCTGGATGTTTCCAATAGCCATTTATACATGGACCACGTTGAACCGGAGGTGTAGAGTCATTACTTCATCTCACAACTAAGACTGCCTCTTCGCCCCCTGCCCCCAATTTGGGGTCTGTTTCAAGGAGAGTGTTAAGGCTATTAGTATGTCCATGGAGGCTATTAATAGCGCCCTAGGCTTCAGCCAACTCACCATGTTTATGTTTTTTGGGTTGCGCTGCAACCGTTGTTGGTAATTATAGACGCGTGGGTGAAGATGGGTACTGGTGAACAGTTCCTCCTTTTAGTTTCCTCTATGCGTAAACCTAACACTGGGGGTGTCACAGTCTCATCATAAGGTCCCTCATGTCTAGTCACTGCTGTATTTCCTGGCCAACTGAGGTAAGCAGTGAGATTGAAAGATTTCAAGGTAATCCGCTTCACCATCTGGGTTACAACCTGTGTAGTCAATGCCTTCTTTAAAAAAAAAAATATGACATCAAAAGAAAGTTGTTTCTCCTCCTACCTGTAGATAATAGATAATACAAGCAAGATTTCCTTTGTGATGACAAAGCATTTTCCACAGTCTTTGCAGATAAATGTGCAAAAAGCATTCATGGGCCTGAGTAAAATGATGTTCCCCAAGGAAACTCAGTGAAATGAGTAGTTCCCTGTGTCCAGTAAATTGTTGTAATCTGTAATATACTCTCCTGTACTCTGTAATGCACTTTTTTGGTACTCCAGTGGAAATCTCTTCACCAGTGAAGGGGAATAGTTTACCTTTTCCAGCTTTTCTCTTGATTTTCTGGTTGTGCCAAGAGAAAGGATGCTCCCTGAGCTGACCATGCAGCTACTAGAATAGTCAGGCATATCTGATGCTACCAGTCAATTGAACTTAGACTGTGCCAAAGAGATACCAATGAAGTAGAAATATCTGAGAAAAATAAAAGTTAAAATGCTGCTACCTTTATGGTATATGCTTTGGAGGACAGTTTTCCTTACTCTCCAACCTCACCCCATGCTTTTGAGCAATAGCAGTAGAAAGTCAACCAGTGGGAAAGAGGAACTGGGAACATCTATGGGGGACTTGTCCAATTCTATGCCCCTGTCATGTCCTACCTTTGCCCCCACTTGTCTAGTTCACCTGCTCTGATAACAGGCTAAATAGGTAGCTATTCAAGTTTTTTATAGGATATGGGCCAGGGCTAGGATAACATGGTTCATGAAGCCAAGAGGAAGATAGCCATGCGGTGTCCAAGGACAAGGTTGACAGGTCATTAAGTAAAAGGTAAGCAGTGAAAGAAGTCACTCACAAAGAACCACATATTGTGTCATTCTATTTATATGAAATGTCTGGAATAGGCAAGTATATAGATATAGAAAGTAGATTAGTAGTTGCCTAGGGTTGAGGGGTATGGGAAGTTGGAGGGCGATGACTAAGGGATATGGGATTTCTTTTTGGAGTGTTGAAAATATCCTAAAATTGATTATGATGATGGATGTACAACTCTGTGAATATACTGAAAGCCATTGATGTGAACCCTTTAATTGGGTGAATTGTACGGTGTGAGAATTATATCTCGATGAAGCTTTTAAAATAAAAGATAAGAAGCGATACATTTGGGGAGCTGGGCTGTTGAAAACCAGGAAAGTTGAGTGACAAACAGTGAGACAGAGAATGCGAATAGGAGGTGGTCTGCTGAGTGGTCCTGGAAGGAGATCAAGCTGCTCTAGGCAGAGGTCTTAAACAGTTCCAGCTATAGCTCATGTGTTTTCAAAAAGGGCTGAGATGGATACTCCCCTCATTTAAAAGACCTCCAGAGGTCGCAGCAGGATAATTGTAATCTACTCCCTTTCTAGAATAAATCGGTTTCTTTATCTGTAAAATGGGGATAATAATAGTACCTATCCCAGAAGTGGCTATAAGATGCAAATGAGTGAATACATTCAATATACTTAGTCCAGTGCCTGGTACTTAGTCTGAGCTTATAATACAGATGTCATTCTCTAGGAGGGAAGAAGGATGCTGGAAGAAGAGATGGGAGGGACCAAACTTTGCCTACTTCACATATGGTCTGGGTCTCCGATGGATTCTGAGTTCTATTAAAAAAAAAAAAATTGATGCGGAAACACTTAAAATTTCTATTACTACTCCCGATTTACCCACCGGGTCATTCTGGTTTCTGCTGGGGTGAGTGGGAGTGTGCTATTTATTCACTTAATGACTCCTTCCAAGTTAGAGAAGTTGGAAACCCTGACAGTTGTTCCACCCATTACTTCTTTCATTTCACCACCTCTGCACTCAGGAAGGTGTATCTCCTGTGTAATGGTTATATCTGCATTTTGATTTTCAGTTGTCTGAGGCTCCCGGTTCTTTGAAGCAGGTGAATACAACTCTGCAACTATACAATTAGAAGAGGCTTAGAACATGTTGTTAGAAGCAACATAGGGGCAGGTACGCTCCGTGGGATGGATGCTGGGCACCACCACCTCCCAGGAAACATTCACCACCCTGGGCCTCTGTTTTGCTTCACCCTGACATGGTTGGGACTATACCCTATTTCTGTTCTGATGGCATTCTTGTCTAAGGTTTTTAATGGTTTATTAGGGTTTAATGACATTATTCATTACTGTTTAACATTTATTATTATTATTCCTGCTTATTCAAATATTTTGAGAAACTCTCATACTTCTAAGATTTCATCTAGCCATCAAATGCCCTCAAGGAGCCAGGCCAGTTAAATAGAGATGGAATCTGGAGAGGGAGAAGGTAGTGACAGCAAAAACCATGGAAGAAAATGGAAGAAAGAGATAAAAGAAAAAGACTCAGGACTATGATGCCAAAGGAATAGAACATAGTGCGGGAAGTGCTCAATAGTCTAAAAGTCTGCAATTTTTCTTGTCCCATCAGGCTCCCTTAGCCTTTTCGCTTGTGAAATAACTTCCAGAAAAATTCAGTAGTCCTAAATATTTTAGTGAAGTTCTCTCTTCTTCAGAGGCAAGCCTTCCAAATGCATCGCCCACACTCACAGTCGCCATTCACTCACCTCTCGCATGCTCCCCACCTACTCTAATCTGACATCCATACCCACTGCCCTCCTGTAACTGCCCTCCTTTAAGATCGTCAGTTGTATTACCCAGTGGGTGCTTCCAGCCTTCACCTCACTAGCCTCCCTGAAGTATTTGACACTGCTGACTAGTCTCTTCATCTCCAAACCCTCTACACTGTCTTCCTCAAGACAGCCTTCCCTTCTTCTTAACATTTTCCCTTTCTGGCCCTTCTTTCTTTGCCCACCGCTTTTAGTCGATGAGTTGAAAGATCTATCTGTCCTTGGCTTTCTGTCCTTCCCACAGGTCATGGCCATCCTCTGCCATGGTTTTAACTATCACCTACATATAAACAACTTCCATATTTTTCTCCTCATCTCCGATCTGTCTTTTGAGCATCAAACTCAAATAACCAAGTGAATGTTGGGCCTCTCCACTTGGGTGTCTCAAAGGCATCTCAAATTCAACATGCACAAAACTGAATTAATTCTCTTACACTCCCTGATATCCACATCACCTATAGTCACTCAAGCCAGAACCCTGGATATCATCTTAGATTTCTCGTGTTCCTTAAACTCCTTCACTACCTAGCCACCAAGCCTTGGGGATTCTATCTTTCAAAAACTTCTCTAATTCTTTGACACTCCCACTGCTTTAGCTGCAACTCTCACATCTTTCTTGAATTCCTTTTAATAGCCTCCCACTAGTTTTCCTGCCTCCTGTCTTGCTACCTTCAGACCCATTCTCCCCTCGATACCCAGGTGGCCTTTCTAAAATGAAAGTCTAAATCATCACCGTACTTAAGTTGAGCCAGTGACTCCCCATTGCTTGTTTGCACAGTAGAAAAAAAACTTTGCAGAGCCTGGCTCCCATATTTCATCTCTATTCTTCTCCCTTCCCGCTCTTCAATTTATACCCTGGCCATTAAACTTCTAGAAGTTCTCCCAAAGCATCATGCTGTTCTAAGTATCTGCAAATGCAAATCACACACACACACACACACACACGTCCTACCTAGACAAGTGCCTATTTATTGACAAAGGCCTATTCCAAGTATTATCTCTTTACTCTTATCTAACTTTACCCCTTTCCTCCTTAGAAAGCTGACTACTTTCTCTGATCTGCCACAGTATATCTTTGTAAGGTATCTACCACACTTATTTACATGTCTGTCTCTCTGCTAGACTGAAAACTCCTTCAAGGTGGGGATGATGTCTTATTAGTCTTTATGTCAGGCGCTTTGCACAGGGCCTGACATAAAACAGGCATCTGTTTTATGTGTGATCATTAAGAGAACACTATGCTTCATTATCCTTCAAATCCACTGGAACTAAAAACCCAAGAAGCCACCTCTGACGGCTTCAGTTTCAGTCTCAGTTGTTCCATCTGAGCAGCTCAGAAGAGCTTCCTGAGCCCTTAGCCAGTTCAGAAAGTATCCAACCTGCTGTGAAGTGTGCTCCACCATTTGCTGAGTGAGAGAGTCAACAATGAGCCCGCTGATAGGGTGGCCTTTGCCTCCTTATACCCTTACCCCACACCCTACATACAGTGAATCTTAAAGGTCATGGTCACGGGTGGCCCTTATCAATGAACACATCAGTAGAAAAAAATCCCACTCTGGGATATGGTGAGACATGTTGGTTTCAAAATAGTGCAGATCGTTAAATGAGTAATGTTAATGTGATCTCAGGATAGTAAACACACCCCCACATGGATAATGATATTAGTTGCATTATCTGGAAAGGGAAAAAAAGCAACATTTGGCTGCAAGGGCTATGAAGAGATGTCTGTATGGGTAATTCTAGTAGAGCAGGTAAATTGCATTTTTCTAACTGCTCCCCCCAGCCCCCAACTCCAGTGTGGGCACACACACTCTCAAATCAAATCTTTCCTCTGGAGTAAGGTGTGCGATCTGGGAGAAGTTAAAAGAAAGGGGGAACACACACATAGAGAAAGAAAACAAAGGCCTTCATTTTCTAAAACTGTCACTCTGATTGAGAAAGAGTTTCTCAAGAACTGTGAATGTGCTGCATGGGAAGTAGCACTTCATCACATGGCTAATAATCAGCCCCATGCTTGTCAGAGATTGGTTTGTCCCTTCTGTGGTGAGAGGATGGCCCCAAGCAAACTCGGGCGCCTTCCCCACGAGGCTGATAGTCATTTGAATTCATCCAGCACCCATCATTCAAAATATTTGAGTGCGCTGGTCCTATTACACCAAATCCATGTGGAAGACTCACAGTGGCAGGCTGGGGCAGAGGGAGGGGTCCCTCTGCAGTTTCAAAAGGTTTCCACGGAGCCAGACCAACTCCCTCCCCAAAATAGCCTTTTCTACTAAAGCAGCTTGCATGAGTCCTGCATGTGTATCAAATCAAACAAAATGTACTTTTTTTCACCTGCAGCTCACTTGCCTTTGCCCCTTCTTTCTCTGAAGCCCAGTTCTCCTCTACTCCAGAATTGTTTGGGAAAAAAAAAAAGAAAAATCCAATCAGCCAATTCATCAAAGTGTTGGCAACTCAATGTGACTAGTGTTTACATTTAGAAAAGAGATAAGTACTTTACCTAAAGAAATGGCTCTCTAATGGTGAAGTTTCTGGCCCTGTCATGGGAGCTGGTGGGATGTTCCAGTGCCTCTGAAGTCCTACGATATTGATAGCCACTGATGATGAGCATACATAAGCATGATCCTCACGCCAGGGTTGTATTTCATTCCCTGACAAGAGACTGAAAGCTTTCTTCATGGTTATCAAGTTGCTTTTTTGCAGTGCTTGTTTTCGCTTTTTTTCAGAAGCACTAGGCTGAATAAGTTAAATATCCCCAAAGTCCTTAGTCCTCGCCCCTTGCCGAAAATCTTTACTATGTTGTCACTCTATCCCAGACTTCTTTGACGGAGAGGACACAGAATGAGGAGGGACATGGAGGTTTTCATCAGGTGATTCCTTAAGTGTGTCAATTTTTAAGGCTCAAGTCACATGGTAATCTTACAACAGATACATGAAGGTCCTCATCCATTTATTTATTCAGTAATCACTTATATACTCCCCCTGTGTGCCAGCAATTGTTCCGGAGATGCCCTAGTAGAGCTTAAAGCTGGAAATTACTTTAAACTACTCCCATCTTTCTGCAGAAAGCAGAACTGGGACAAATGGGTAGGAGTCTCAGGGAAGCAGATTTCTATTTCATATAATGTATGACCAAATATGGAATGGTAATGAGCTCTCCATCTCCAGAGGGGTCTGAGAGGAAGCTGCATGATTGCTTGTTGCAGAAAGATTCATTCAGAGAGCTGGACTAGTTCCATTGTCTTCCACTGTTTCTTTTAACAGCAGAGATCTTTTTTCAAACAAAATCTTATCTTTAGCTCCGATAAATTAAAAAGCAGAGTCACTGTGGTTGAAGTGGCAAATATGGATCTAGAGGACCCCTTGAATGTCCTTCTGTCCACTAAACTCTAGATATCTACAAGCTACTAGATGAGATGATCATGAAGCTCCTGGCTTACCCTAGTGTCATGGGGATCTGTGGATCTAAGTAGAATGGCATAGGCTTCTCACCAGAGTCTTTTCTTCCCTCTTCCCCACTTCCACCTTTTTCCTAGGAGAGAGTCTGGTTAAACCAGAGAGAAAAGCCGAGGCTCTGGATTATAATAGGACACTTAATGAATGCTGTCTGAAAATGTCAATATGAGCCAAAGACATTGCCTCATTTGAGTGGAGCTGAAAACCACAGAATGGCTCCTCCAGCTCAAAAGATGTCCACTGCCTCGGTTCCTGAACCTTGAGGAAAGGTCAAAAAGATGAAAAGAACCTTGTGGGGAAAGGGCAAAAGACCAGACAAGGAGAGAAGGCACTCAAAGGCCACTCACTGAGACATGTAAGAACTCATTTGCACCATTCTCTGGTGACCACACATGTATTCATTATCTTCTAATGTAAGGTTTACTTTCTAGCAATGGACTCTATCATCACACCTCTCAGATGTAACAGGTATGACCGAGGGAGTGTACATTATACTGCAATCTGGAGCAGGAAGTTGGAGAAGCAGTCTCCCTTCAGATCCTATGCCTGCAAAGTCCCATGCCCATTGGGTACAACGTGTTTAGAAAGGGAAGCCACTAGCAGCTCAAAGGATTCTGGGCTGGCAGCTCTTCACTGGCTTGGGGCTGGTGATGGGATGTGAGAGAGGAGATCTGACAACTTGAAATAGGGCTTGAAGTCTTCCCAAACTTATACTATCATATAGAGCCTCGAGTTTGCCTAATCATAATCATATCATCCTCCCGGCTAGAATTTTCCCGAAAGTTCCTGAAAAGCTCATCAAAATTGGACTCACATCTTCTAGCTTCATAGTCTACAAAATTGTGAGATAAAGTGAATGAATCAGCTGAGCTTTTCTTAAACCCATGGTTTTCAAAAGTATGTAACATACATGAAACATGATTTGGGGGGAGATGTTAATAGGTGTTACTTAATGGAACCCTGAGTACTTGGGGAAACTCCGGTTTAAACAAAACTAAGCAGGTTTCATTACTACACACCTTTTCAGTAACTTGAAAATGCTAATGTGAACTGTTACTCTCCAAGAAGAGAATATAGTATACAGTTTTTTTCTAATTTTATTTGTATTCTGAATACTGTTTCTCACAGGGCAACTTAAAGCACTCCACTTTCCTAAAACACATTTTGGAAAATGCTGTCAAAAAATAAATACTTAACCAAATTACATGAGTTTAGAGATTCATCTTTTATTAAAGTAAGCCAGTAGTTCCAAAGTACACCAATGTCTTATCCATCATCTTGGGAGATAAGACTGCACACAGGTGAATTGTCTACATAACTGAAGCTTCAAACAGCAAAACCATTTCTTTTTGATTATGAAAAACAAAACAATACAATTCTGAGTATACAAGTAAATGTGCCTATTTTAAAAAGCTTGAAAATTTGGGGAAAAAATAAAGCAAAAGTTATAAACTCATAACTGTTCATGTTTGACGTAATTCCTTTAATCTTATTCTGCATAAAATGGTTGCTGAAATATAAAATAAATGCTGCAATTCATTTAATATTTTCAACATCATTAAACATTCTTTGAAAATATGTTTTAATGGCTCAATTATAGTCTGTAATATAAATGTATCATACTTCATTTAACTATTACCTTCATCAGATAAATCAGTTATTTTTATTAGAAATAAAGATGAACATCTTTCTATTTCTATTTCTTTTGAATAGATACCTATAAGTAGAATGAATATATTAAAGTATATAAATATTTATAGGCTCTTGATGCATATTGTCAACTTGCAGAGGATTTGTACCATTTATATACTCCTAGCAATTTATGAGAATGATATTTTATCACATCCTAACGTTCAATATTATCATTTTTAAAAAATCAGTGTTAATTTATAAGAAAACTCCATAACTGTTTTTACTTTCACTTCCAGGGAATTTAAACATTTTCATATACCAATTTTTTCAATAATATTTTCACTAATATTTTCTCCTATGAAATGTCTATACATAATATGCCTATTTTTCTCTCGTGCTCTTAATATTTTTCTCATTGATTTGTGCGAACTCTGTTAAGGTTATGTAATGTCATATTTGTGACAAATATTTTTCACAACTTGATGTTTATCTTTTGATTTGGTTTATGATTTTTAATATGTAAATATTAACATCTATTTATATTAAATTATAGATCCTTTTCTTTTTCTACTTCTTCCTTTGCTTTCCTGCTTAGAAAATTCTTTCTCATTCAGACGTCAGATGAATATCCAGTTCCTCTAAATGTTTCATGGTTTCATTTTTTAAATCCTTGTTTTAAACTAAAGAACAAAAAGAACAAACTAATCAAAAACAGACTCACAAATATAGTGCACAATGCGGTGACAGAGGGGAGTAGGGTTAGGAGGCTGAGAGAATGGAGTGAAGGGTTAAAGAAGTACAAATTAGTAGTTGATAGTTGGGCCCGGGGAGCATGGAATGCAGTTAGTATTAATATGATGGCTAAGTGGAGGGCCAGGGGAGGGAGGGAGCAATTAGGGGGATCATTTTTATGAACATTTCAGATGTCTAACCAATGTACTGTATACTTAAAACTAATTTAAATAAATAAATTCATTTTTAAAAATACAATATGCTGCTTGTTTATTAAACTGAATACAATAGTTTCTTAATAACTCGGGATCACTATTTTGAACAGTGTCTAAAGTTTTGTGCCATCAAACAGGACACCCCCCAGGAGCCACTGCAGAGTAAAGAGAATTTCCCTCATTCTCTGTGACCTCAGATCCTGTGATTTGCTAGTTCTGTGGCTAATTTTTGGTTTTGATCACTTCTTTTGACGTTAGGCTCCCAGCTCTCATTTCCTATTGTAGACAGTCATCCACAGCTCACAATGCTCCCTACTTTTAAGAGCTCATATGCCAAATAACTATATCTGTATTGCTATGAACTAAGGATATATATAGTTGAGCTGAGTGTGGAAGGCAGAATAAGAGCCTCCCAAAGATGTTCGTGTCCTAACCCTGGACTCTATGAATACATTATATTACATGGCAAAGGAGAATTCAGGCTGCTGACCAACTGACCTCAACATGTGGAGATTATTCTGGATTACTGGGTGGGCCCAATGTAATCACGGGGGTCCTTATAAGTGAAGCAGGAGAGTCAGTGTCAGAGTGATTTGATATGAGGAAAACTCAACCAGTCATTGCTGGCTTTGAAGATGAAAGGTGGCCACAAGCCAAGAAATGCAGGCGACTAAAAGCTAGAAGCTGGAAAGGCAAGAAAATGGCTTCTCCCTAAGAGCCTACAGAAAGGAATGCAGCCTTCCTGATACTGTGATTTTAGCCCAATGAGACCCATTTCAAACTTATGACCTCCAAAACTGCAAGACAATAAATTTGTGTTCTTTTAAGATACTAAACTTGGAGTGATTTTTTACAGCAGCAGTAAGACACTAACTCACTGGGCCTAGAAGTCTGTTAAACAGAGAAAACTACATGGGCTTTAGGGATTGCCCTGGATGATGCTATTTTGGCTGTTTTGAGGCTTTATGTCCCCCAGTCACCCTCCCAATTATTTCCATGATTGCAGGAAATCTAACCTACATCTAGACCAGAGCCTAAGTAGGGCATTATTGTTTTACAAGAATTGGCCCCAACAAATTAAGTTGCAAACTTTGGGTCAAAGGGTGAAGAAAAGGAAGCTACAGAGACAAAGTATTTTAAAAGTTTTTCAGGGAAATCACAAGATTGGACCTTCTGCCCAGTTTGGAAAAAAAGAATGTCCAAGAGAGGGTCATGACCCCTGAACTGAGTGAGATCATCACCATTTAATTAATATCTGCAGTAGGTCAGATAACTATCACTGTCTCTAGGTAAAATACCCTCTGTCTCTAAAAGAGTACATAGTTCATGGGCATGAGACACAAATAATTCACAGACAGAGTCTTCTAGGAGTAGGACTGGGGGGTTAAATGGATCTTGTGCCACCAAGAGCCTTGGATCCAGACCAAGTTGTAAAGCATGTACTACTCTAATAAACACTTTGTAGTCCTCAAGACAAGTACACAAATAAAAATATGGGAGGATCAGAAAAGAAGATGCCAGCATTGGGCAAGAGGGGCTTTACCTCTAAAATGCATCAGGATGTTTGCCCAGTAGCCTAAGTAGAACCTGCATTTGGGTAATTTGTTGTGATAGATGTTGAGGAGGAATCTAAGGAATGTGCATAATTTATCTCTGTATCCCTAATGTCTACGACAGTGTCCTGCATATAGTAAGCGCTCAATAAATTCTTGTTAAGCGAATAAACCAATTAAATGAATTTGGTAATCCTCTGCCATCTTTAAATCCCACTCTGTGTAACATAGATATAACAGTACTTCTAATACAAGTTTCCAACCTTAATGTAAAGGACTAATTCATGCAGCCCTAGTTCAAGTTAATTTAGGAAGCCAAAAAAGCAATATGGAAGTGTTTTATTATTTTTTATGATTTGGGGATCGATAACATACCAATATTTATTTGTTTGTTTGTTTGTTTGTTTATACACTTACAGCACCTGGTCTTCCTAGGTGATCTCCCTTTCAAGTACTAACCAGGCCCAACCTTGCTTAGCTTCTGAGACCAGACGAGATCGGGCACGTTCAGGGTGACATTGCCGTAGATAGGAAGTGTTTTATTAATATATTAGAATTCTTTTTTTCCCAAAGGAAGAAAAAATCTGACTTCCTCTGAGTTATAAGATCTGGGGTGATATTTGAAGAAGAAAAGCAAAATGGCTGGACATAAAGAGAGAACAATAATTACATCTTAATGTCATAATTTAATATGTACTTTTAATAACTTAATGCATGTGTGGCATTTAGAGACCAGTGCCTGGTTTAACCTTTTACCTGTTTAGAAAAAAAAAAAGTGTGGCTCACTGCCAGCGTTAACATCACACGCAGGAATGCTACATTTTCTAGGATTTGATATTTTCAGCAATTGGGAATTACTGTATTTTGTAAATAGGAATACCACGACTAAAAACAGAATGTTATTAATAGAATGATGTCATTTGTTTCCAAAGACTAACAATACAGTAGAGTGATGTGAAAATAATAATAAAAGTGAAATATTTCATGTCAAACTTTGGGGGTGAGGTTAGCACTGTAACTCGTGAGTTATCGCGGGGTAAATGCTGCAGCCACAAGCACCACCGGTGAGTATTCTTGTGACAAACAGGAAATGGGATGAATGCACTCAATAGATGGTGGCTATCATTATGACTCATTAACATTTTCACATGTCCTTCAACGATTAAAAAATAATACTCAGAAAAATAATTTTAAAAATCACAATTTATAATAAAACTAAAGAATATATCAGTTTACTAATTTATAAGAAAGGAAATTAATGAATGGATGATGGGACAATTTTTACATGTATAGACTGGTATATATGATGCACACAGTTATTAAATAGAGAGTATAGATTTAAATATATATTTTCTTGGCCATTTCATTACTTAAAGGATCACATAGTGAATCCTCTACTGAAGTAAAGAATTATTTCTTCAAGGTGATATTAATATTATAGTTTTTAATATGTTGATTTTTATATACAGGGTCTCATTTGAATAGGATACTTTAAGATAAATAAGTCAAATAAAGGGTTTCCCTCAGGGTCTAGAAACGTGAGAACCAAGATGAAAGGTAACTTAGACATCGGCTGTATAGGGCAGTGTTGATTAAGCAATACCCTCAAGATAGTAAAATTCACTTTCAAAGTACTGACTGGGGCATTTAAAGAATCATAGGGAATTGAGCCACCTTAGACTCTAGATCCAAATGAAATAAATAAATAAATAAATAAATAAATAAATAAATAAATAAATAAATAAATAACTCTTCTAAAAACAAAACAAAATAAAATAAAAAACAAATCAATTAAAAAAAAATTCCCTTTCAGTTAGGAACTTTGACTCCATGTTTGCTTTGATGGAGGAGTGGAGCAGTCAGATCCATTTACTGTCAAGAAAGTGAGAGAATGGGTGTGGGTCTGAGGCTGCCAGTGTAGACTAGCTAAGTGACCTACATTTAGTATGAATGACTGTGTAGCGATCTCCTTTCTTAATTATCAAAGAAAGGCGGTAAATTTACAACTTCAAGACCACTGAGTTATTCCAGCACTTTCTTCTCTCCAAAGTCTCTAGATGTGCCAATAATCTGAACCCTTGTTTTTGAGAGAAATGTAATATCAAGACCTAAGTGACACCGTTTGAGACCCAAATCGAGTTTACAATTAATTGGAGGGAGCACCATTTTCCAGCTCACATTTGTGGAAACCTACCAAGAAGACAATAGGTTCTTTTGTTTCTCAAAAAAAAAAAGAAAGAAGAAAGAAAAGAAAGAAAGGACTTCTGAGCCCTTGAAAAGAAGTTGCTATCACAGACAGCTAGTATGAGTTCACTGTTAAAAAGTCATACCAACCATTGCACTTGGTTTTTGCTGGGGCTTCTAGAGCATTAAGTGAAAAGGGCAGCCCAGATATCGTGTGCCTTGATTTCGACAAAGCATTTGACAAGGTCCCTCTTAATGTCCTTGTAGAAGCTGTGGCCTGGAGGGTATACAGCTAATGGAGTCTTCTTTCAGTAGCCAAAGAACACTGACCATCAGGCTGACCAGGAGGAAGTCTCTCCTCTTAATGCTTCAAGTCAACTAGACCTTGTCCTGCCCTGACACTTTTATCAAAGATTCAGATGAAGCCTGGATTAGAATACTCAATATGCTCACTGCTATTGGGAAAATATAATTCATGATCCTTGTGGCAGCCAGAAGGGAACAGAAGATGCCCAAGCTGTTTTACTTTGGGTCGTAGATCCAAACTTGGCTGCACATCAGAAATACCTGGGACCTTGTTGAAAAATATGTATACCCAAGCCTACTGAAGTAGGATTTTAAGGCATAAAGTTTTGGCATTTGGGTTTTTTTAATTTCCCAGGTAATCTACAGGCAATTGGCCTAGGACCTCTCTTTCGGAACCATTGCATTAGTGGGATTTAGTAAAGAGGTTTTTTTCAGGGTCATAAATCATCCTTATCTGGTACTAGAGATCTTTATGGGCTTTCAAATTATGAGAAAACCCTCCCCTACACTCTGGCTGCATCCAACCTTGACTCTTCCTCATGGGGAAAGGGAAGAGCAGGGGAGAGAAGGAGCACAGCACCTGATGAAGAGAGCACCTGTTTTGGTTTCAGTCAGACTTGGAGTTAAGCCCTGCTTCTGCAACTTACCAGCTGTGCTAGGGTGTCTGTGCCTCCATTTCCTCATCTTAAACTGCAAGGGTTTAGCAAGATATATGTGTAAACGGTTTGCGCAGCATGGAGATAATCAACTAATACCAGCTATTACTATTAATAGACTGTTCAGCAAACTCTCCAGTTCTGTGGATCTCAAGTCCATAGTTTTACTAGAACATGCTTTTTCCTGCAGCTCTGCCCAGAGAAGGAAAGAAGCCACCATCTACTGACCGTCAGCTGTGTGTTGGAGACTAGGTTCCTCTTAAAACTAATCTTATTTCCTTTGATTGTCACCAAAATCTTTGTTTTGCACATGAAGAAACTGAGGCTCAGAGAAGTTAAATGACTTCCCCCAAGTCATCTAGCTAGAAAGGGGCAGATAGACACCAAGAATTTGGCTAATAAACTTGCATTGAGGATTCCCCATAGCACCTTTTAAATGGTTAATGTAAGGAATGAAGAAAGCTTTGCCCTTTAAAAAACCTAAGGAGAGACATTTTGAAACTGTGAGGGAGGGGGGAAGTCACACCACCTACACTCCCCATTAGCTGAACACTCAGCAATTAGCCAAAGGAAAAGCCCTACACACAGGCAGTCATTGTGTGCCTCTCTCTCTCTCTCTCTCTCCCCTCCTCCTCCTTCCTTCACTCTCTCTCTCTCTCTCTCTCACACACACACACACACACACACACACACCCCTGGTAACCTTCCACCTTATTTAAAATTACAACAATATCTCCCCTATAACATTCTTATTCTTTTCCCCCTGCTTTATTTTTCTTTTTACCACTTAATCAGTATCTCACATACTATCATTTTGGTTATTTGGCTATTATGACTTCCCCACTAGAATGCTATTTCCTTGAGGAAAAGCCTTTTTTGTCTATTTTTTCATTTTGATATACACATGGCTAGAAGAGAGTGGCGCACATTGACATTTGATAAATATTCGTGGCTTGAATAAATGAATGAATCAATGGATGGATGGATGGATGGATGGATGAATGGATGACTGGATGGATGGATAGAAAAAGTCTAGAAACATCAATCACAAATATTGAAAGTAATTATAATGCCTTTAAACAGCTGCATATTCTGGTTTTTCTATTACAAATATGTACTATTTGTATAATAGTTTTTTAAAACATAATCTCTATTGTCCAGGTTATTTCTGATTTGAAGCTGAGTGAGGGCAAAGACAGGATAGGGTTTATATATTTTCCACGGGCCCCTTTGAATCCACTCTCCACCCTTCTTCACTCTGCTCTATGCCCTGGGATGTCAACCTCTTTGAACTGAATCTACAAGCTCTCTTGACCATTGACTTCCAATTGAGAAAAGATTGATGTTGGGCTGTTTGTTCCCCTGGCTCCCAGGTTGCTGCAGATGGGCTGTCCCTTAGGTGCCTTCTTGGTACCCCTACTCTCCCTGGGTTCTATGCTTGCCCTCACTTTTGCCTCCTTCAGGACTAAGAGTGTAACAGCTCTCCATTTCGCATGACCTGGAGTGTTTCATCCTCTTTGCATCTTAACTTGCCTGCACCTTTAAATAGCCCTTTTATTAAATTTTCTTCAATTACCAGTTGAGTATGCCACCAGTTTCTTGCTGGGTTTCTGACTGATACAGTGTGAAAAAGGGAAATGTGCTTACAGCTAGGAGAGATAAGTCCTAATGCCAGTTTCATCACTGGCTTGCTTAAGGCCAACCACCTCTCTGGATTCAGTTTCTTTATCTGAAAACTAAGAAAACTGGGCAAGACGACCTCTAACATCCTGTGATTTTTAAGTAGTCCTTTGCTTCAAGAATAAAGTAGTTACTTCCTCCATTGACTAGAAAGTGTTAATTTGATCCAGATTCTGAAAAGGGCCCAGTCACGCAAGAACTTACTCTCAAGGGTTGTAGCTATCCTACCCACAATAAAGCTGAGCTTGGCGATAAAAAAGCTGCCAAAATCCAGTCCTATCTTTGCTTTCTCTTCAACTTCAAATCAGTAATTTACTGGAAAACTGAGGTTACATTAAAAAAAAAAACTATTATTATACAAATAACAAATATTTATAATAGAAAAACCAGTATTTGCAGCTATTTAAAGAAAAGTTACTTTCAACATTTATAGGTAATACATTTCTAGATTTTTTTCTATTCACTCATTCATTCCGTAAATATTTATTGAGTGCCAGTATAGGTCTGGCAGTTCTAGGCATGTGTTGCATTATTGTGAAGCACTTGTGTTGCCAAACCAGAACTCTGGATGCTACCTCAATTCTCCACTTTGGCCAAGTATAATAGCTGAAGAATTATGTAATCTCTACTCGTCTTTGAGCAGTGGGTACACAGAACATCTAACTTCCTGGAAGGATGAATTTTTTTTTTTTTTTTGTCCACTAAGACCAAGTCA
Source organism: Pteropus medius (assembly GCF_902729225.1). NCBI lineage: Eukaryota > Metazoa > Chordata > Mammalia > Chiroptera > Pteropodidae > Pteropus > Pteropus medius. Next base: position 38,864,339 of record NW_024344378.1, read on the forward strand.
AAGCTTTGTGCTATTTGACTTAGTTTCTCTTAGACACAGCCTTCAGCCTGTAGCAAGGAGGCTTTCTCTGTCACCAACCCAAAATGACAACCACAAAAGCAGATGGGGAATAAAGGGATGCTTCTGGGAAGTGGCAATTGTTTAGCCAAATAGCATTGGAGGTTTGAGAGTACTGTCTTTGAAAGTCAGAGCAGATTCAAGGCAGCGAATTCCTTCATCTCAGGTGACTGGAAAAATGGGTCTGCCCAAGCAGACACGGTGGCTATTGGAGGAGCCACAAACATGCTGTTGCAGGAGAAGGCTGATTCCTTCCTTCATTTCATCTCTCCTCATCCTCACACCAGTGAAGGAAAGTTTTGTTTTGCTTTCAAAAATATTGTACCAATGATATGTTCTGAGAAGCATTAATATCAGCACGATCCGGGTTCGTTTATCTTACTATTTTGAAGGCTATCAAAGACCTAGGCTTACTAGAAAAGAGCCAGTATAGTTCCCTCCCCACAGAATGAAATCAGAACTGATCATTACCTTGTCTTTGACCACTCAAGACTTCCTTATTGCTGGAAAAGAGTCTGTCACATAATAATGGTATATGAAATTTCGTGAATATATTAATGATTGAACAAATCACTCTTAAACTAGGTTTTTAAAATATTTAATATTTAGCAAAATTAACATTTATCAAACAATGTTTTGAATTAAAAGGTACAAATAAAATGGGAGGGGAAAAGGAGAAGAAGGGGGTCCCAAGATCCAGTGAGTAAGACTGTACAGACCACAAGACAACCTGCTCTGTTTTGTACCAGAGTCACCCGTAAAATGGGATAATAGTATCTTTTCCATACGGCTGTTGTGTTAAATGAGTTAATGTATATAATACTTATACTAGGGCCTGGCACATGGTAAACTGTCAATAAATGTTAGCTATTACCCTCCTCTCCTTCTTCTTCTCCTCCACCCTTTCCACACTCGGAGAGCTTTCCTGATCTGCCCATAGGAATTCCAGTTTCCTTCTGGTAATCAACAGTGCCTATATACCCTTCCTTATATTACAAGACATACTGGTGGTGCTTCACAGTACCTGCATTAGAGACTTTTGAAAATTTTAAATAAATTCGACACTGAATTTAGCTTCAATCAGCAATGATCCCATCTCAGAGCTTCTTCCTGTGCCAAATACCACCATCACAGAGAGAACAATGAAACAACATGGACCACAGTCAATTTGGTGACTGAAAAGGCAATTTAGAGTCTTATTCCCATTCATTCCACAAATCTTTATTAACTGTCTGGCATGTTCCAAGCCATGGCTGGAACACCAAGATGAATCAGACATGGATCATATCTTAAGAAACTTCCATCAGAGGGTGGGGAAAAATTAGACATTATTAATACGAATAGAAAGTGATGTGGGGCACAAAGAAGCACAGCCAGAGTGCTGTGAACCTCCAGTGACAGGAGAGACTGGTTTCTGCTGGAGACTCGAGAAAAGAGAGTTCCTCTGAACGCAGGTCACCAAGGTCTGCCATGGGTATTGACTCAACTCATCTTAAGACTGGAAGCGTTAAGAATTTGATCTTTGTCTAGGGAGTTTTGTTCACTAGAATTATAGTGTAGGTCAAGTATGTCATGCCTTATGCCTTTATATCAGGAGTCCCACCGCCGCCACCACAAACTTCCCACCCATTGCATTGATGCATCCAGACCTAGATCTTGACCCATAATTTTTAACATTCTCATCCTGATTGAAACATCTCCATTATATGTCCCTTCTTCTTCAGAGCCCTTGGGTGGCAGTGGGCCAGTCCTCAGAGAAGAGCTCACCAGTACCATGGACATCAAATTGACATATTATTTGACACAGGTAACCTCTAAAGTCATGAACACATTCTGCCTGTGTTTAAATTAGTGGCCCATGGCATTAAGGATAGTTAGTCAATGATAACAACCAATCAGTCAGTTTTGACCAGCTCAATCACAACAAAACTTCAATAACTGGCTGGGCAACTGCAAGGGTTAATTAATGAGCTTCGATTTGGTTATCACATTGATATCTCTATGAATGGCATCAGCTAGCATTATCCTGGGTGCAATCTACTCACCAAAACTTGAAGGCCCTGACTGAGAAAGCCACAGGGCTTTAACAGGTATACTTATCAGACAAAAGAACAAACATTTTTAGATAAAACATATCACAAAGAAATAATGAAATATGTTTTATGTTTACGCAGGCCAATTGCAAAGATGCTCGTGTGTGGCTATAGAAATGTCTTTCTGAGTTGCAGTTGTACCTTTTCAATATGACATTGTTTCACCTTGGCACAATGCTGTAATTTAGGTAACACACCAGTCTCTCACAAGACAGTACTCTGGAAAGGTCAGCACTGTGTCAGCCTACCCACAGCCTCTTCAGAGAGGATCCACCTTGCCCACACTTCCTGCTGAAGGGGCAGGCTCAAGCAGCCCTATTTAATACTCAGAGCCCCACTTCCTCTGTCTATAGATGATTGGCCCTGGCCCAGGCATTTGAGCCAACTGTACACTATCCATAGGCTGGTCAGAGAGTTATAGTCTGCCCTAAAAGATGAACTGGACCAATCAGATTCTCTCTTAAGGTCCTGAACTTGAAGCAAACATAGTCATCAGTCAGTACTAGGACTAGAAGAAGTAGACATGTAGCATGCTACATTTAACCATAGAAATCAAAGATCCATGAGCTCCTGCTGCTGAAACCTTAAAAGCCTCTGTGTATCTAGAATCGCCTTTGAACTCCTAAGGCCAAAATTTAATATGGTTCCTGTTTTTGGATTTCCATAAACATTTCTTTATCATTTAAAAATAATGTGACATAAAGCAATATACTAAAGCCCTTTGGCTTGAATTGGCTTAAATGGCTTTCTGTTCCTTGCAAATAAAAAAAAAAAAACAGACTAAAACCAGTAGCAAATTAAAACTAGCTCCCAACTAAACTTCTGGGCCACAAGGCCTTCTAGAGAAATCACAGGAAGACAAACTGGCAATGTCTTAGCCATTACTGAGAAGATAATAAAAACCAAAAAAAAAGAAAAAGAAAAAGAAAAAGATAAAAAGGAACTGAAAGCCTTTAAAGACGATTTGGAAAGTTTCTGTGTATATATCTTCATGCTGGGTATGCTGTGACTTCACTATTAATGGAGAAGACATGGCCTCACTGAGCTCTCTCTCATGAGTAAAACCTAGCATTTTAACAACCAAACCTAAAATAGACTATGAATGACTGCTAGTTATGAAATATGCTTAATGCACAGGAATCACAAGTGATTGAAGCCAGTTCACAAGAAATACAGGATAATAATATTTGAGCCAGCCTCAAAAGCAGGTGCTCAGTTCAGGGTGTGTCTATATGGCCTTGGTTTTCGTTTCCACTCAACTTTGGAAACTAAATAACCCTACTCTTTACTTAAAAATGTAAATATATTGGTTTATATAGACTGTGTCTAAATAAAACACAGTTTCAAATATCTACTCAATGGTAGCATTTCATGGCCAAAGATATTTCATAGCCTTGAGTTAAATACAATTTGGATGCTATCTAAATATTCCAATTGATTTCGAAATTAAATTATTATCATATTTGATTCATAAAGATAATCCACTAGTTTAAAAACTAAGTTTGTGATTGAAGTTTTCACTACTTGAAAAAATTTTGTGTCTGCCCGTATCATGTGAATTATGTCTTCTTGCTATGGGAAAGAAATGTAGTGAAGTGGTTAATTTATGAACTTTGGTTAAGATGACCTGGTTCAAATTCAGCCTCAATGGTTTTCTAGCCATGTGGCCTTGGGCAAGTTACACCTGCAGGTTCTTTATTTCTCAGAAAAGGATAATGTACATACCTTACAAAATGCTGTTAACAATTAAATGAATTAAGGTTTGTAAACTACTTAAAGCAGTGTCTGGCCCACAGGAAATACTCTACAAATGTTTGCTGTTATTATTTGAATTATTTTCATTGAATTTTAAAGTCTTATTGAGTATATGCAAGTATTGTGCTAAATGTATTTTCTGTAAACTTTAAAACTCACAGTAGGAGGGCAAAAATTATCATTCCAATTTTACATTTACAGAAATAACTTGCAGAAAAAGTTAACTAATTTGCTAAAGGTTGTCTAGTTACTGAAAGGCAGAGCTAAGATTCATTAATTCACTCATTAATTCATTCAACATTTTTTTTTTTAATTACTGGCTACACACTACTCTAGGTGCTAAAATACAGAGGGTAATCAAGCATACATAAATCCTTGCCCTCATGGAGCTAACTTTCAGCTAGACTAGACAGTTGAAAAACAAGGAGTCAGTAAAATGTATCGTAGATAAGATAGTAGGGTGTGCTTAGAAAATTTAAGCAAGAAAGGGGAGAGGGAGCATGTGTGTGTGTTGGGAAGGGAGGGTTAAAGTTCAGAATGCAATTGTGGCTAGAACAGGTAATTAGGGAAGGTCTTGCTGAGAAGGGCATGTTGGAGAAAAAGTCTGAGAAAAAATAGGAAGCTAGCCATGGGAGGAGAATTAGGGAGAAAGTTCCAGGTAGAAGAAAGAGCATGTGCAAGGGCCCTGAGGCAGGAGTGTGTCTGGCGTGTTCCAGAAATTTCGGCTGAAGTGTGGCCGAAGCAGAGAAAAGAGGGAGAACACTAGGAGATGAAGTCAAAGAGTAAAGGGCTTGGCCAACGTTGGTGCTTGCTAAAGAGAACCCTTCCCCATGTTTGTGTTAACCGAGGCTCTGCCTCCACAAAGTCAACAATACATCTTGAGAAGTCACTGATAGAATAATCTCCCCCTTGGAAAGCCCATCTTGCCTCCTGTCCTCTCCATCCTGTAGAGAGGAAAACTCAAACTCAGCGTTGGCAGTCAGGTAGTTCATTGGAACTGGAAACCACCTCACCAGCATCCCCCCAGCCGACTGGAAGCAACCATGACGATGATGCTCCAGGCCCTTGCAGAGGTGCACTGTGGTCTTTCTGAGCTCATCGCAGCATCTTCCTATGCAGGAGTTTCAATTCGAGGTCATTTTTGGTTCCTTTTCGGTAGCAGACTCAGAATCAGATCTATTCAAGTGTAGGAACAGTGCAGACACATTAATAGCCAGCCTCCCGTGGGAGTTTTATTTTCCATTTCCTCCTCCCCCATATTTATTTTTCTTTATCTCTTCTGTGTGGTAAAGGTGACCTTGCATGGTATTTTCAGAACAAACTTCAAAAGGTAGAGTGAAAAATGGGAGGATGTCACCTTGCATTGGAGCCTGCTCTTCCTCAGACCATGTCAGGCTCTGGAGTTGGGCTGCCTGGGTTCAAATCTCCATTCCACCACTTAGAAGCCGTGTGACCTTAGTCAAAATATTTAACCTTTTGGAGCTTCAGTTTCCCTATTATTAAATTGGCGATGATGATAATGTCTGCTTTGTGGTTTATTGTGAGAATTAAATAAAATCCTGTAATGTTATTTTAGAATTTAGCCAAAATTGGGGGCTGCCTTCTGTTCCTGGGGTGCTTTTCATTGAAATGAGAAGGATGTTTCAGGACACTAAGAGGCAGGTGTTAAAATGATATGGTTGTCTCTGCGTTTACACTCAAAGCAGGATTCAGATATTTTCTGCATGCTTCCATCTCACTGCTGAAGGTTCTGTTCCTCCTCTGCTTGGTGGTAGCAGCCCCCTCTAAGCAGATAAGCCTCTTGAGTTCTTAGAAACAGAAACAGGGAGGTCAAGGAAAGCAATCTGTCTACTGTCTAAAATGGGGAAGATGTTCTAACTGCACTTATTACCTCCCCTAGGGCAGACTCTGAGCTTTTCCTACTTCATGCAGGGCATGGAGGGAAATGTTCACAAATTCTTCCATAAAAATATGGGGAAAAAAACAAGCGAGCATTCTTTCTAGACAGGGAAGTTGTTAGCAAGAGAATCTGCAGGGATTACATTTTTCCCCCTTCAGTGTAATTTATCTTTTGAGAAAAAGGCACACAGAATTTGGTGAATGTTTCTTAGTGGTTACAGTTTATTAACCCTACGTGTTCCTGCAGAAAGAAAAAAAGCATTACATGGTCATGTTAGAAAGTTTCTTGTGACTGAGATCAGCAAATGGTCAATATTACTATTGGCAGTAGTATAAATCAAAGAATAAATGACACCTTAGGAATAGCTACAGCATTTTATAGAAACAGTCAAAGCAATTGTCTTAGAATTATCATAATTGAAAAACTGTGCTCTGGAAATGCTTCAGTAGCTCAATGGTTTAAACAAACAGAATAATGTTTTCTTATTTGCTGTGATGACCATTTTGAAAGGACTTCTCATGGTCCCTAACTAAGCATCAACAGGCAGATCCCTTTCAGATTATTAAGTTGCTCAGGCCTGTCATCACATAGGCTCAAGTGACCTTGATATTTGTATCAAATGACCTTGACACAAACCCCTGAAAGGCTCTTAAAGAAAAGCCATATGAAAGATTCGCCCCAGGTAAGAAGCTTAGTACTACATGGATATTCACCTCTGATTTACTTCAACTATAAATTCAGATTAGGATGTGCCAGGATTTTTTGAAGGATGAACCATAGGACTAAAGAGCCTGGCTTAAAGCTAGAGACTCATCAATTCCATTCCTCATTCTACCTCCAGAGACATGATCACCAAAAGACTGTTCATAGCAGCTTTATTCATAATAACCCAAAGTTGAAAACAACTCAATGTCTGACAATAGTAGAATGAATAAATTGTAGTATATGTTCAATGAAATACTACTGAAGAATTAAACAAATAATTCTTTTAAAAGCTATTGCTACACACAACAACTTGATAGGATCTCAAAATATGTTGAGGAAAAAAAGCCAGACTCAAAAACATATGTACTGTGATTCCATTTCCATGAAATTTTGAAGCAAACAAAACTAATCTATGGAGATGGAGATCAGAAGAGAGGTTAACCTGGCCAGAGAGGGAAGAGGGTTATGGAATTGGAATGGGTACGCAGGAGCCTGGTGGGTGCTGGGACAGTCTCAGTCTTGGTTGGAATAGTGGTATCATGGGTATATAGATATATGGAAAACTTGCCATCTGCACAGTTGTGCAATTTACTCTGTGTAAGTTATGCCTCGATTTTAAAAAAATTAAATATAGAAGTAAACAGGACTTGTGTTTTCTGTGTAGCTTTTGTAAGATGTTGGGATCACAAACCCAAGAACTATGACTCTTCTGTGAGGAGAGAAAATGTGAATCCCATACAGATAAACTTTTCCCACTGTTACCTCGTAAGTATTCATTCATCAATAACCAGCATTATTGAGATCTGTGTGCGCTGGGCAGTGGGCTGGCTGCTGGCAATACAATAGAGAACAAGACTGTCATGTTCCCACTCTGTAAGAGGAGGCAACACTTGAGAAAGAAAATACACATATAATTCCATAATTTTGAAATATGACATAGGCTTCAAGAAGAAAATCATAGAAGAGCTCTTCCATGAGAAAGGATAAGAGATGAGCCTGATTTTGTTCCAACGGGAGAGTCTCCCTAAGGAAATTACAGATGAACAAAGATGTGAAGGTTAGGTAAAAGTAAAATGGAAGTGAAGGTTAGGTAAAAGTAAAATGGAAGAAAGCATTGAAGGGAGAATGGCAGGGAGGGGAAAGGAGAAGAAGGAAAGGAAGGGAAAGGAAAGGAAGAGAAGAAAAGGGGAGAGAAGGAGAAAAGCATGAGCAAAGGCCTGGAGTTCACTGATCCAAGATTCCAAGATTCTGGGAGAATTCTACTGTGGCTAAAATGTAGTGAGTAACGGCGGAGAAAAGGAAAATGAAGCTGAGGGGTAAGGGGTAGACTAGGGTCAGGGTGTGGACTGTTTTCAGGCCAAGATTAGGGTTTAGAACAAATGGCAAGTATAATTTGAAGAGTCAATAAGTTCCAAGGCTTTTAAGTAAGATCTGATTTACATTTTGAAAAGATCACTGGTTTCCAAGAAAGAATAAACTGAAATAATAACAGTCAAAAGGATCAGGTGAGACTATTGAAATAATCCAAGAAAGAGGGGCAACTTGAATTAGGATGGTCACAATGGATGTAGAGAAAGGTAAGTGGAAATAAGTCAGTTTTCCCAAACTTACTTATCATTTATTCTAGTGACTTTTCTCTCTTCTAAAATTTTCTCTCTCTCTCTCTCTGTCTCTCTCTGTCTCTCTCTCATCTCTCTCTCCCCTCCCACCCCATCAAAATATACATACACACATTCATAGCCCTCCCACTCACTCACTAGATCCCAAATGCGACAAGAATGCAATAACGATGGTGCATATTTGGTGTCTTACTAAGAATTTCAATGCATTATCAGTTCAGGAAAAGAAAATTTGAAGTAAATGCTTACATTTACTCAGCATAATCAATGTGCCACACACTGTGCTGGGTACTTTCACATTTGTCGGCTTGTATGCTACAGTGGACTGAATGTGTGCATTCCCTCAAAATTCATATGTTGAAATCCGAATTCCCAATGTGATGATATTAGAAAGTGGGGCCTCTGGGAGGCAATTAGGTCATAAAAGTAGAGTCCTGAATGGAATTAGCACCCTTATAAAAGGGGCGCCAGAAAGCTCCCTTGCTTACTCCACCATGTGAGGACACAGAAAGAAAGTGGCCACCTATGAACAAGGAAGGAGATTCTCATCAGGCATCAAATCTGCCAGCACCTTGATCATGGACTTCCACTCTTCAGAATTGTAAGAATAAGTTTCTATGGTGTATAAGACACTCACTCAACTTATGATACTTTTGTTACAGCAGCCCAAATGGACATGCCAAATTGGATATTATTCCCTTTTTAATCAATGAAAACCTGTAGTTGGAAAAGATTAAATAATTATATTATTGTAGTCTCACAGCTGTTTTAAATGGTAGAGATAAGATTTGAGTTCAGAGCTATATGATTCCAGAAACCATGTTCTTTCCACTATGTTCTGCAAATGATCCTTTTATTAAAGTGTATGTCATTTTAATAACAAAAGTCAGGAAGAATATTCCAAAGGATTGACTCTCTAATGGTGAAATTTCAGACTTTAAAACACCTAGAAGAAGGCAAGTATCTTTCAGCATAAGTCTTCAGAGTCTCTGAGATCACAGCACTTACTATAGACAACCCAATACTCTAGTCTGACTGTGACTAATCACAAGCCTAGCTCCATGTACAGGAGATGGAGGCCAGTGACGTCTAAGAGAAACCACAAAAAGGTGGAGGTGGCACACAACCTCCAAAAGCAGTGACACTGGAGCTGAGTTCAGCTCGGGTTTTCTTGGGAAGGGACAGCCTTGAATAACTGCAGCATCTTACACTGGGTTTCACTACAAGTCAGATCTGATCTAGAGTCAGATCTGATCTAGCTCTGGCCTCCGGAAACAACACCACAGTTTTGTGGGAAGGGAAAGAGAAAGAGTCTAAAAGGCTCATCAATCCTGGGTTTCTTCCCAGGTCAGCAGCTCCAGTGATCAGGAAGGGAAATGAGATCTAGGATCGGGGGAGAAACACGAACTAGAAGCATGGGAAACACTGGAACCAATGAGCACAGGCAGAAACCCATTCTGTCTCTCATTGCCTTCAGCTTGGACAACACAGGAGATCTGCAAAAGCCCGCACCTTCTCGGTGGAACTACACACACAGCAAACTTGTGGCTCAGAGAATCTGAAGGAGGAGACTGGGCGAGAGCTGGAGGAACTGCAAGGCTGTTCCATGCCAACAGGATGAGCCGTTAGATCAGCACAAGCTAAGGGGCCCACTTGGCATCCTACACCAATCTGCAGAGAATTGCTGCTGCTTTCCTTCTGCCTTCCCAATCTCAAGTAAATTCCTCTTGTGGCCAGCCTTAACTTGGAACCACAGAGGCAAGAGGATTTTTGGAATCACTGCCAGTTTAGCTAAGTCTCACAGTACAAACTACTTCAGGGGGAGAACCCCAGAGACAAGTAATTAGTAAACTAAAGGCTTTACAGTATGGGAAAGGTGGAAAGAGAATTCCTATTCAAACCCACAGTGCAATCCTGGCCAGGCCCTTCTATAAGACACTTGAAATTCAGGCATGGAGTTGGTTAGAGCTGGGAATCAATTAATAAACTATTAGTGAATGCTGGTGATGTATTAGGCATTGTCCTCAGCAAAGCTGGACAAATAAAATGATCTTTGAGATAAGATCCTGCCCTTGCTAGGATGAAGATATGATAGACATGGTGCCACTTATACATTTACACATGGTGGATCCTCAGATGCCTGCAGAAAACTTCTGAAAGCTGCCTCGTATTAGTTTGGTAGACTAGGCTTTAGCATTGTTAGACCCAAGTTCAGATTCAGCCTTGGCCCTGCTAGATGTATGATGTGGGACAATTAATTGCTCTGAGCCTCTATTATCTGATTTATAATGTAGAGATAGTAATAATATTCATTTTATAAGTTGATTATAAGCAGAAAAAAAAGAGATCATATATAGTTCATAGTAGGTATTTAACAAATGGAAATGACAGGCATTTTAATTTTTAACATCATCACATAATCATCATTGCTATTCTTCCTTAGACCCAAAGCCTACTGAGTAAATTTGTGGCTTTAGTGTCATAGACCTACTAATATGCAAAATACATATAAGTGCCCAATCCCTTAAAGAATCAGCAGTTTGAATAAGCCAGTGTATTTCACATATTTATTTGTTTATTTGATAAATGGTAAGGGCCTACTACCATGCAAGATACAGGTGGCCAAAACACGTTATAAACCTCAGATGACTAATGCACATAAGACTCTTAGGGGTTAAAGTTCAGTTCAGCAAACCTGTCCTAGGACCTCCTGGAGGGCTTGAAAGGAGGGAAATATCACTGTGGCTTGTATTGGTCAAGGAAGGTTTCAGACAGCAAGTGGCATTTGGGTTCTGCTTTGAAAAATGGATGGAATTCACATGTGGAGGTAAGATGGGTCACTCCTGGAGTGGGGCTGGAGGCTGGAAAGCCCCTGGTGAGGTCAGAAGAGAGTGAGGAGAGAAGAGCAGCTTTGTCAGGTAATAAATAGGTCAAGGAGTACATTGTGCAGTGCTTTGAATGCCGAGATCAGCGGTTCACATTTCATCTCCTGGACAGCAGAGTCACTGAAAGTCATACAGAGATGGGGCACAACGAAAGCCAAGTTTCAGAAAGACTTACGTGGCAAAAGTCTATGGATTGCATTTAATTGAGAAAGACCATAGAAAGAAAGGCCAGTTGGAATCCTGTCACAGAAATTCAGGAAGTACAGAGAGGTCTGAACTGAGACAATCAGAAGACAAAGAGAAATGCCAGAAATATTTTGAAAGGAAGAAGCAATAGTTCTTGGTGCTTGCTTGCGTACAAGGAACAAGTAGAGATGCCAACGATGAGCCAAGATTCCAAGCCTGGGCAGCATGAAGATAAGTAGAGAAGTTGAGGATAAGGAACAGAAAAGAGAAAGGAGGCTGTGTTCTATGTGAAGGTTCAACGAATACTTCTGAAAGCACAGGATCAGGAGATGAGGCCAGAGACAAAGATCTGAGATACCTCCCTGTAGTCTGCTTGAGAGCAGAGTGGATGAATGTGAGAGAAGAGGTGACTGAACTTGGCAAATGCCTGAATGCAGGGAGTGCAGCAGGATGTAACCGAGAAAGAACAGGCACAGACCTAGACTCCCATAAACCTGAAGAAAGCATCTAGTTTGCTGATAGAAAACAACAAAGATGTCCAAATCCCTACAATTGTTTGAAATCCAATGATATTCATTTCTGTAAGAGAAGAATCATTTTGCAGACCTGCCCAATGGTTAAAGACAAGAGAAAACACAGACCAACACAAACAAGAGAGATAATTATTCACTCGGAAAAGTTGAGTAGCCATGATGGCTACAAGTAAGGGTCCCCCCACAATCAGGCAATATATCCAAAGGCTGAAGAGCGATAATGAAGAGATTGCTTAGAGAGACAGGCATCAAGGATGACTGTCACCCTCCTCAACCTGAAGGAAAGGGGAGGAAATGATTACCCAGAGCCCAGGGAGGGCTACAGGGGTATAAGAGCCTTTCCCATTGGAGCTGTGGCTGTAGGAGAACACCGTTACTGCCTGAACCTCTAATGTCAAGGAGAAAGCAGAGGAATAAACATCCCAACCTTTCTCTCCTCCCACCTTCCCATTTCCTATCAGCTGTTGTCACAAGCCCAACCCAACCATAAGCCACAAGATAAGGGAGTCTAGCTAATGCAGTCTGTAGTGCTCAGCCTCCCAAGGCACAGAGCAGGGCAGAAAAGGGTGGAGAATATATCTTAGGGAGAAAATGGAGAATAATCAGAATATTAATCTCTTATGGTTCTTTAGTTCAATATCATCTTCTGAGAAGTAAAACTGATTGTTATCATTAATAATATACATTTGTGTAACATTTTATGCTTCAGAAAGTGTTTTCATATAGATTATCTCTTTTGAGTTACACAGTATCTCTGTGAAGTAGATAAGACCATGTTATTCAGGTTGATTTAAATTTGAAGCCCAGGGAAACTGAATGATTCATCCAAAGTTACAGTTAAAAAGCAAGTGAACTGTGAAGTTCATATAAGAAAAAAGGCCCTCTGACTCCTAACCCAGTGTTCCTCCCCAGTTGTGAAATTAATTTACCTGGGAGGGCACTTCTGCTGTGAAAGGTATTCAGATACAACTGATCTGAATGTTGCATACTTTGTGGCCTGGCCTGACTGGGTACTCAGGGCCTTCCTGTGTTGTTTTCAATAAGCAAATATTCCCGACACTTCAATTATCCCAATCCCAACAATGAACACACTGTGTAAGAAGCTTCATAAATTTCATTCAGTTGTATGTAATGAGAATAATATAAGTCAGAGCTTTGTGTGTATTCCATAAAAAATAAAGAAAAGAAAAAAACCCAACAAAATAGAGATTGTTGTAATAGAAGCGTCTAGGCTAGAAAAAAGAGGCAACACAGGCTCTGTGTTTCATGAACCTGCCTCTGATTCTTTCATCTTCGTTACTGTGTCTTGGCAAAGAAAGTGTCTTCCATTCTCCTACAAGTCAAAGCAAGACCTTCTCACAGGTGGACAACTCCAAAATTGTGCTTGATAAAGTTTGTTTTTTTTTTTAACTTTCCTACGATCAATGTCATCATTTCTGTATACGCCCTCCCAAGCTACTTCTTCTACCCCATTGTTATGAGTTAAATTGTGTCCTTCCCACCCCCCAAAAAAAGATATGTTGACTCCTTAACCCCCAGTACCTCAAAATGTGACTTTATTTAGAAATCAGGTCGATACATAGGTAATCACATTAAAATGAGATCATTAGGATGGGTCCTAATTCAATATGACTACTGTCCTTTAAAAGGGAGAAATTTGGACACAGAATCGAACACCCTGAGAGGGAAGATGATATGAAGAGACAGGAAGAAAATGGCCATTTATAGGCCAAGGAATGCCTGAGGCCATCAGAAGCCAGGAGAGAGGCCCAGAACAGATCCACAGACTTCCTTAGTGCTTTCAGGATGTATACACATACTCGAGGTATAGCCAGGAAAATGGCAGTTATTTTCTTGGCAAAACTCAAGGTTTTATAGGAAAATGTCCAAAGAGAGTGTTAGAAATTTTCATATAGATTAAATATTGATCTTCTCCTCCATCCCTGGAGAATAGTTCTAGTGACACTCGTCACTAGATAATTGGATTAGTTCTAGTGACACTGTCTGATGTATTGATATTTGAATTAGTTAGGACACTTGATTCTAAGTAATAGAAAATCTATATCAAAGTGGTTTAGACAATAAAGTAACTTCTTGGCTCCCATATCCGAAAATGCAGATATAGTCTGGGCTTTAGGCATGGTTTGATCAAGGCTTTAAGTTAATTTCTCTGTGATTCTCTCAACCTTCTTTTTTGTGTTGATTCCATTCTCAGGCTGCTTTCCTTCATGGTAACAAAATAATTGCAATGGCTCCAGCTTACATATCTGAACCCAACACTTTCCAGAGGAAGAAAGCTTTTATACCGCAGAATCCCCAGCAAGAGTCTTGGATGTGGTGTCGATTACACCATCCCGAACCAACCCTAGGGGAAAGCCAAGTGCTTATTGGTTTATGCTCGACTTGTATGGTCCAATCATTATGGCAAGAGCCCCGGGATTCTATGATGGCTTAGACTACTCAGGGCCTACTTCTGGAGCTGGATGTGAGTGACCCAACAAGCAGGTCACTATCAGATGGAAGATAAGTGAAATGGGTATTTAGAAATCTCTGCAATGTCCAGTCCAATACTAAACCTAACCTCTGTTTATTAACCTTCACATATCAACCTTAACATAAAATATTACCATATCAATATGATACAGATATGACTTTTAGGAAAACAGGAGCTTAGATTATAACCATCTGCTAGAATGGAATCCAGAATATGAAGATTTCTTTCATTTCTTAGGAAGGTTTGTGAGCAGAGGAGTTAAGACTGTATTTATTTTATTTATCAAGCACTGTTCCAGTTACTATGGCTACATAAGAGGCTATCTCAAAACTTCGTGCCTTAAAATAACAATAATTACTTATTATTTCTCATGGTTTCTGTTGATCAAGAATTTGAGTCTAGTGTAATTGAGCATGTCTGGCTGAGAGTGGTAGTTACTAGATGGCTGGGTTCATTTCAAAGGCTTCTTTGCTCACCCATCTGGCACCTGATCTGGGGCAACTCCAACAGCCGAGGCTCCTCAGTCATCTCTCTCTGTTCCTTTGTTGTCTTTTCATATGATCTCTCCAGTGTAGCAGCTTCAGAGTAGATGTGTGTGTGTGTGTGTGTGTGTGTGTGTGTGTGTGTGTGTGTGTATCTATGTATATATACATACATACAGAGAGAAAGAGAGAGAGAGGAAGAGGACCCATGTCACCTTTTGTGACATAGCCTTGGAAGCCAGCAGCTTCACTCTGCAGCACTGTGTCCAGCAAGGCAGTCACGAAGTCCCACTGGGTTCAAGGGAGGGAAAAGAGACTCCACCCCTTAATAGAGAGCGGCAAGATTCTTGAAGAACATACAGGACCAGAAAATTGCTGGGTATGTGAGAAACACCATCTGCTATACTCACTCAGAGCAATAGTTTATCATAGAGTGTTCTAAGTGCTTTACATATATTAACTAGTTTAATAAATTGAGTACCAGTCTTTTACAGATGGCAGAAGCTGTCTATGTCTCACCCATATCTCCTTGGTCCTCGCTATTTCAGGGCCTACCAGCTCAATTTCCAAATGTCAGAACTTGGCCTGAGAGCTTCTGCTGGCTGTGTTCTGGCATGCTAGATATGTTATGGAATAAATGTCCTCTAGGAGTAGCCGTCAACTCATAATTGACAGAATTGTAGAAATACCCTGGCTCCTCTAGCCCTTCTGCAATGATCTCCAGAGGTCCCCAGGGAGATTAAGCTCCAGCGGTCCACATTGGTGACCTGCTCGGTAACACAATGTGATCAGCTGTCTTCCTTTCCCTGTTGTCTTCCCACAACCATACTGGTGTCTCCTGCACCTCCCAGATAAACTACTTGAATTTGAAGCTTTCTTGGGGAACATAGACTAAGACTTTTCACTGGCCCAAGATCACTCAGCTAGGACTTTGAACCAAGATAACAACTGCAGGAAACTTTGAGAAGCCCTTTATCAGCACTTTAAACTGTGTGACAGTGGAGAAAAGGCAGTGGTGACGGGAATAAAGAGCCCTGGGAGAGGAGTCGGAATACTTCCATTCTAGACCTAGGGTGCTCCTAGGTTATATCACCAAACATTTTTTGAGCTTCTACTATGAACCAGGCATTGGGCTAAATGCTAGACCGTGGTTCTATGATTCTGGGAAGGACATAAACATTCCTGGCCAGATTATCTCTCAAAGCTGTGATGGAAATCAGAGTGAGATTTTTAGATGAGAAAACTATTTTCTCACAGTTGTGGAGGCAGGAAGTCTAAGATCAAGGTGCCCACCAATTCAGTTTCCGGTGAGAGCTCTCTTCCTGGCTTATAGGTGGCCACCTTCTCACTGTGTCTTCACATAGGGGAGAAAGAGGAAGGAGTGGGAAAGGAGAGAGAGACAGAGAGAGAGAGAGAGAAAGGGCAAGAATGCTAGCTCTCTGTTGTCTCTTCTAATAAGGATCAAGGTCCCACCCTTATGATCACATTTAACCTAATTTCCTCCTTATAGGCCCTATCTCCAATTACAGTTACATTCAGGGTTAGGGCTTCAACATATGCATTTTGGAGGGACACATTCCATTCATAGCAATGAAATTCTGGTACAGATTTCTACAAAACAAAGCGTTTTTGTTTTGTTTTGCTTTGCTTTTTGTTTTGTTTTGTTAGCAGTCATTATTCATGGCAAGAAGAAGGTGGAAGCACTTTTAATTACAAAAGATAGTTTTAAAATGTAAAGGGCATAAATATTGTGTGACTAGATGGCCCTGTACCCTGTCTTAACAAAGCCTTTTCAGTAGAGGCCAATTTATGCTGCTGCATTGTGAGAGGGTACAGTCTCTGCATTTAAGTGCCTTCATTAAATCATCCCCCACTTTTTATCAGAACCTAGAGATGTTTTCCTGGGAACATGCTGTCTCTCTGTTCTCTGACCTAAGTGATACCTGTATGATGAAAATGATCTAGATTAGCAGCGTGCTTCTTTGGCCACATAACTAGATTTCATAGCAGCCAACTCAATCAGCACAATTTTGGGCCTTATAAAAGAAACCTCAGTTTATGAATGTAATTGTTCTCCCTTTTCTCCTTCATAGGCTAATCAATAATCATGTCTTTTATATTAACTGAACATTTTTTAGGTATAAGGCACTGTGCCATCTGCTTTCATAGGCAGCTAATAGAAATAAGAAGAAAAGAAGTAAAAAGACACATGACCAGGCCATTATAGTGGACCTGCAGATGTCCTGCCCATATTCACCTGGGTTCACCCAGGAGAGACCCTTTATCACATGCCAACAGCTTTTAGCTCAAGTATCTGCATTGCTCTTACTCTTTGCTTGGGTATTTTCTCTGGCACCACTGTAGGCAACCCTCAGTCGATGGAGGTTGAGAATGGTTGGTAAATGCCCAGCCTCCCACATACCAGTGGAGGATTCTGAGGTAGACCACACATAGTTTCCCAGCGTGCTCAAAAGAACTGTGTTCCAGTGGTAGCCTACATTTTAACATACACTTATTGACTATTCTCCCTTCTTTGTCTCATCTCCCACATTTTGTCATTTGTGGTTCTGGGAATCACTTTCCAAGTAAACTACCTGCACCCAAGTATTTGTCTCATCATCTTCTTTTGGAGAACTCAAACTGAGACAGCCATTTATTATAGTCAGCAAATACTGAGCACATGTGCCATCTTCCCTGTGCCAGTGCTCTTGACAGACATGCATATGGCTTCTTCCCACTGAAACTAGAAAATGTCTTCTCTGGGCAGCCATTGGGAGTTGACCAGTATTGGCATGTGTGATTAATACACTTCTCATTCCAGCCATACTAATAATAAAGTTAAATTTTAAAGAAAGAATCAATGCTAAACAAGCAGTAGTCAAGAAACAAGAGTCAGGAGAGTTGGATTGTGGTAGGCTAGAGGGGGGAGAAAGTATTCACAGTGGTACGATCTGTGCTGAACCTTGAAGAATAGCCACGACCCTCGGGGAGCTTCCTGGAGGATGGTGAATAACAGTTCAGAGAGGAGGATGTGCCAGGTATTCACGGAGCACTGGAGCTAGATGAGAGCAGAATTTATATTGGCTGTGGAAGATGGATTATGTTGAAGGATCTCGAAAATTTTTCATTATAACAAAAACAAGTGTAGATTTTAGTTTCTGGACTTCCTTAACTCTGGTGACTTTGACCTTCACCCATTTCCATCCATTCATCGCCCTGCATCAAACTTTAAAACTGCCTTCCCACAATCTTGAACTCAGAACTTTGTTTTCTTTTTCCTCTCTGTGCTCTTTCAAAGTTATCATCTCCTCCAGCCTACTGCCATATGATGAACATAAATCATGAAGATGGTTCAGAAATTTCTGCCTATTCCTCATTTCAGGCACCGCATGGATATTTCCAACTAGCAGTCTTGACCTCAAAGTCAACATGCCCGAGGTTAAACTCATCTTTAACCACAAAATAATTTGGCTTGCTGCTTCTCTAGTTCTCTGAACCATTCCTCCACCAAGCAGGCTTTCAAAACCACAGGGGGAAGAAAACTAAATAGGATGTCAGGCACCATGAAAGGCATTTTCACACCTTACCTCATTTAATACTCATCACAGGCAAGAAGGTAGACAAAACTGTCTCCATTTTTAATTTAATTTAATTTTTTATTTTTTAGGCGAGGCAACCCTTGGTTGACCTCACAGACTGCAAGGACCTTGTCAGCTTACAATTCCTTATTTTTTATCTTTTATGCCTACAGCGCCTGGTCTTCCTAGTTGGTCTCCCATCCAAGTACTAACCAGTCTCAACCCTGCTTAGCTTCCGAGATCAGACGGGAGCAGGGTGGCATGGCCATAGACTGTGTCTATTTTTAAATGAGGAAACAAGTTTAGAGGGGTTAAAGAATTTGCATGAAGTTAGAAAGTAGAGTTAAAAGTAGCTTTAAAAATAGAGCTGGGATTAAAACTCAGATCTATTTGACTCCAAAGTTGGTGTCGCTTCATCCTTTGCCTCTAACTATCTCTTGCATTTGCCTTTCTCTTCCATTTCCTGCTTTACCACTCCTGTCTATTGTCACACCCAATGAGGGAATCTCTAATAAGTCTCCCCACTTGTAACAGTCAAGGGAGGCAGCTGTACACAATACGGCAGTAGGTGCTTGCTATGGGAGAACTGATGTACAACCAGTCGAATGCATAGTCTGTGGCCTCAGAGGAATTCACACTTTAGCATAGGAAATAGGAAAGAGGTAGTGGGAGGCAGGTGAGAAAAAAAAAAGGGTGGGAGGTAGAGAGAGGGGAGGAGAGGAATTGGGTGTGAGCTGTGGAGGGAATCTGCCAGTCTCATGGTTTGCCATGGAAACCTTTGGTCTGCTCCACCCCAGCCCTTTCTGGGCACTCTCCCTTGCCCCTTCATGCTATCTACGCAGGTATAATGTGAGCAACCATGGAATGGGCCTCTTACTCTGACACCGTCCTAAATGTAAAACTAAGCAGCCTAAAAAACGTTTTAGGGGGTGAACGTTGTGAACATTTGTAAACATTGATTGTTTCTTTTCAACATTACTAACACATTGTTTAGCTCTTACTAATGGGCCAGACACGGTGCTAAGCACTTTCTATGCATTAAATTATTTAATTCGCACAACCACCACAATATATTTTGCAGACAGGGAGTTAGGCTCACAGAAATGTACCTGGGATCCCAGGGTTGAGATGGGCTAAGCCAAATCTGAGACTGCCGGCTCTGGAACCCCTAACACTTCGTCACCATATTAAACTGCCAACCTAGTACCTTCTTCCAAAAAAAAAAAAAAGATTTCTTGTTACAAAAGTAACATACTCATACTGTGTGTGTGTATAGTCATTGTAAAGTATGGATAAACAAAAGAGAAGAAAATGAAAAATACTGTTATCCCACCATTCAGAAATAACTACTATTAATACGTTGGCACACATACTCCAAGACGTCTCTATGCCTGTACATACAATTCTTTAATAAAAATAGGATTATACAATGTATAGTTTTGTGATTTTTATTCATGAAACAATATATTATGCATTTTTCTTTATCATAAAATAGTCTTGTAAGACACAGTGGGCTGCGCAGGGCTCCTTTATTCCTTTGAATGGATGCACCAAAACTTATTTAACCAATTCTTTATTGTTAGCATTTAGAGTTTCATTTTTGTTTTTTGGCTTTTTATTCTTTTAAATCTGTGATGAACCTCTTTGTGGTTGAAGCTTTCTAACCGGGCTCCACACACCCTCTTCCAAATCCTTTGCCACGCTGTAGCTAGAGGGATCATGGCCTTGGCACAAGATGCTTCATCTGCTTGGAGTGCCCTCTCTTCATGCTCCACTCACTGGCTAACTCATGTTCTCTCTCAGGTCTCAGTTGAAATGCAGCTTCCTCCAGAAAGCCTTCCTAGACTAATTGTAATCTTCCCTTCTAGACTATTAGCTTCACAAGGGCAGTGCTGCAACTCCATTTTTCACGTAGCTATCCCCGAGGCCTAGCAAGGAAGGACACATAGTAAGCACTCAATAAATGAATAAATCTTTGTGGACATCCTCAACTCTTTTCTTAAATAAAGCTAAAACATGAGTCAAATAACATACACATTTTTAAGATTTTCCATATATTGTTCAATTGTGCTCCAGAAAAGTAGTGATTCATTCCCATCCCCATCACTAGTGTGTAGAGGGCAGGTCACCTTTTTGTGTGTTTTTGGCCAAACCATCACCTATTTTTTAAAAGGCAGTTTGTAAAACAATTGGCCAAACTACATCAATCATTATTGGAGTTTTCTCCCAAAATCAAGCTGTGAATGGATAGAACAGTAAACTACTATTTTACAAAATGTACTCTGAATCCACAAAGCATATCTTGCTGCTTTTGTATTTATTGTTACTGTACAATATGGGTTGTACTCTCAGATCTTATTTTCCTAATTTTACAATGATGACTGCCATTTGCTCTGGATCTACTGCATTAATATGCCATGTTCATGCCTTTCCTGCATTGTCTCATGAAATCCATGCACAGTCTTAATGAGATAAATATCATGACTATTCTCAATCACAGATGAGTAATTGAGGCATAGAGAGGTTAGGCAACTTTCCTGAGGTCACACAGCTAACCAGTGATGGGGCTGATATTTGAATATGCACAGTCATGTTTCTAGAGCCTGTGCTCTTTCTTACGGCTTCCACTATCAACAAACAGCCCTGCCTTTTCAGATCCCACTTTCAAGTTGCCTTGAGTTAAAAAAATAAAATCTTGCATACAACACTATTTCAAATCATTCTTCTAGAGATCGATAATTTAACTACCTACTATAGGCCATATGGTTTACATCAACTCATTTTCAGTATTTTTATTTCAGTGTTATTGTTATTGCCATTTTACAGATGACAAACTGAGGCTCACATATTTATGTAATTTGCCCACATAGCCAGGAAGCAATAGAACTAAAGTCTCCTTACCACCTTCCCTGGCTGACTCCCAGCTATTACAAATGTTACTTATTCATTTATTAATTTTTATAGCCAAGACTTTTATGAAATAAGCTTACCTGCTAGAAAAAGTATTTAAATAGGAGATAGAAGATTCTAGTTCTAATGTTGCCACTAACTGACTTTGTGATCTTGAGCATAGAGAAATTATGAACTCTAAAATTCCTTAGGATTCTAAATTCTGCAACTCCATGTCCTGGGCAATAGAAAGAACATAAACTTTGACATCAGAAAGATCTGTTTTCAAAACGTGACTTGCTACTTTTTGGTTGATGGATCTTAATCATGACAGCTAAACTTTCTGAACATTAATTTCTTCATCATTAAAATTGAGATATGTTCCTTGTGTTATTATTATGAAAATTAGAGCTAACATATTGGGCAATTCTTGGCATGTGGGCATCAACAAAACAGAGCAATGCTGGTGCTGGTGCTGGCTGTGCTGGTGGCATGACAGTGATTTCCTTCCATTGCCTGTGTAAGCCTCAGTCTCACCATAGGACTCTACATACACAATCATCTCTGAGTAACACCTAAAACGTGCTCACACCCTTGAACTTTCCTGTGACTAGGATACAAGCTTTTCAATTTTTCTTAAGGTCACCCTCACTCGTACGGAAAGTCTGAAAGCGTATCGTCAGAGTTGCATAACCGAGAGATTGGCCTACAAAGGAAGCTGCTTTTCTCTTTCCTCTTCAAATTTTTTCTTTCAGCAACTTGAGGCATTCCCCTTGTGGGCGTGTGATCTCCCCAGCAGCAGCAATAGCTCAGGCAGCCACAACCACAGCCCTCAGTCACTGCAGAGCACCTGGCCTCCTGCAGAGCACCTGGCCTCCTGCAGGCCCAGAGTTCTGGAGCAGTTCCACCTGGTGGCTGCCAGAGAAAAGGCTGGCCAACCTCAAAGGCCTCCAGGCCTAGAGCAGCGATAGTATGGGTGTTGGCTGTCCCTCCCCAGGGCTAACTGACTCTAGGAGAACCTCTGGCCAAATCCCCAAAGCCCAGGACTCCAAAGATGCCAGGAGAACCAAGGAACTCAGATGACCCTCTTACTCACTCAAACACACCCTTGTCTATGGTCCAGGTAGGAAAGTGAAGTGATATCATGTTAATGCAGGGTCATGTTACAGGCACAACATACCATTTCAGAAATAGGACGAAGGCCACCAAAATGGGCTCTCTTCTGCTTGGTGGTCCTTAGCCCGGGTCACACTTCCATATTGCCAGAAGAGGAAAATGTGCAAAATATGTAGGCAAATATTATGATAACTAATCCTTACATCAAGCTCAATATGTGCCAGGCATGTCTAAGCACTTAACAATCTCCAAAACTCCAAAAGGTAGATAACACCATTATCCCCACTTCACACATGAGAAATAGAGGGGGGCGGGGGTGAAGGGGGAATAACTTGCCTAAGGTCACACAGTAAATAATTAGCGTAGACAGAGTTTGAATCCACATAGCAATCTGTCTTCAGACACCAAGTTCTAAACCATCATGTTTTGCAAAAGAAAACGTACAAAGGACTGATCAATATATGAAAAGATGCTTAACCTCACCAGAGACAAGGGAGAAGGTATAGGAAACAGACATGCTCAAATACCCTTAGAGTACACAGTGGCCTTTTTAGAAAGCTGGTTTGTCAGTGTCCATCAAAATTGTAAATTGAATTCCCCTTGGCCCAGGATTCCACTTCCAGTAATCTATACTACTATAATACTCAAAAAGTTTATGTACAAAAAAGCTCACATAACTCACAGTAAAGCACCTACACTTGTTAGGTATGCCAGAACTGCTTGCAGGAAAATACAAAAAATAAATATTTATTTAGCTAAATAATGATGTACCTGTCTAAGTACTTCAGTACTGCTGCTAACAATTCAATCGTGCAAGTGTGTCCAGATCCAAGTTCTGCAAAACTAAAAGAAATCACAAAGAGGCTTTTTTTCTTCTCAGTTCTGTGTTCTTATGGCTCCCTTGTTTTGGGGCTTCTGATGGGATTCAGTCATTGGAGACATCAGTAGATCAGAGGATAGGGGTGACAGGTTGGAGTATTCATTCCCCCCTGCTCCCTATCTGCACCCCCTCCATCCATACCAGGTTGTAGTTTCCTCAGTGGCTGAAATTCCTCACAGCCCCAGCTCAGCACCAGCTCTCTCTCTAAATGGCCCCCCTTTCATGGTTATGACTCACTCTGGGTTTGGTGACACCTTTCCTTCCTCTTCAGATTTAGAGGAGGGGACAGTTTCCGCTGTTGCTAGTGTGGGGTTGTGTCATCACCCCCGTTGCTTCCACTCACTTGTAAATAGCCCCTCCATGAAACAGGCTTTAATTGAAGCCCTTGAGTATACCATCTGTGTTCCAGGATCCTATGTGATTTTCATTCAGTGCACATTTTTTGAGCACCTACTGTGTTCTGGAAAGTCAATCTGTTACTGGGATAACCAGCATGAGGAAGACAGTCCTTTCCACCTGCTGGCTAGGGGGAGAAACCACAGCGTAGGTTTTCCATAGGACCATACAAGGCCTTTTCCTCCAAATTTGGTCAGAGCTTTGCTCTTTTCTAGGTAAAAATGAATTAAGATGGTGTATACTCTGTTAAATTAGTTCTTGTTCAGATGTCAATATAAAATACATCTGAATCCAGTTAAGACATGTATGTCTCTAGAAAGCTCCTAAGAACTTCATCCAATAGAGAAAATACAGTGAGTTCAAGGAGGCCAAGGGGGAGCTAAGTGCAAGGAAACTTGCTTCTACTTGATATCCCCATTTCAGAGAAGGGCACTATCGACCACCTGATTCCAAACCCAGAGCCCTGAAACCTCTAGCTCCATCTCTCTAAACCTCTCCTACCTTCCTCATTTCTACTGCATTGGTCCAGGCTCTTATCTTTTCTTGTCTGATTTGCAATTGCTGTGAGGAGTGTATTGTGTCCTCATCTCTGAATTCCCAGCCTAGCACAGTGTCCGGCATATAGTGGGCCCTCAATAAAGTTGATTTCATGAGTATCACAAGAACCTCCCACCTTTCTTCCCCCACCAGTTTATCATCTCTCCTACCCCATGAGATCTTTTTAATTCAGATTATATATTTGTACACATTATTAAAGTCCTTCAATATTTCCAACATGGCTTTTAGCCGAGGATCGCCAAAATTTCCCTGCAAAAAAAGAGCAGATATTTTAGGTTTTGCAGGCCGTATAGGCTCTATTGCAACTATTCAACTCTGCCATCACAGTGTGAAAGCAGCCATTTATGATATATAATGAATGTTGGTCTTATTCCAACAAAACTTGATTTACAAAAACAAATGGCAGACTAGACTTAGTCCATGTGCTGTAGTTTGCCAGCCCTGCTCTAAGCAAGTATATCCAAGCTGGTCGGCAAGGCGTACAGGACTGCTTGTGACCTGGCTTCCATTTAGCTTTGTTTCCTGACACTCCTACTTCACTCTTCATCAATGCCACACTTTTTATAATCCCTCAAACGTGCGATGCACTTGCGTGTATCTGACTGGACTTGCTGCTCTCCCTTTCTAGAACTCCCTCCCCCATCTACATGCCTATGAAACATCTGTCTTTCAAAACTCCTTGATCGAAGCCTTCCCTATGGACCCTCTCGACGCATACCCTAGAGTGTATCTTTTCCCTCTTTCTGTTGCCTTTTCACCTGCTTCCATTATTACACTTAATCTTCTATCCTCTCATGATTTATTGACAAAGCTGTGCCCAATTATGGAAGGGGATGATGCTTGGTGCAGAGGTGCTTAAGAAACATTAAGTTGAATTGAGAGCAAGATACTTTTCAGTACAGTGATTCCAGGTTTGCAAGGGACAATCTCAGTTTTTGCCTGTGGCTTTAACATAATTATTAACTAGTGCCCCTTTTCACTCTCAGAAGTGACCATATGTGGATAATAAATAATACAGTTGCCCTATCTTTTAGCCTTCTTTGAATCATATGGCATAGGTGGCTGTCTGCTCCGCCTATCTGTGGGGCGAAGATTAAGTGATGCTCAGGGTCTCCCTTCCAGTGTCGACCAGCAGATCAGTGTCCCTGGCTTCCCCAGGCCAGGCCCGAACAGCCACGAGGCCAGAGTTTAGAGGTTGCCAATGCAGTTTCAGCTGTCTATGTCCTCACAGCACCGGGGGTATAGGGCCAATCAAGGCAACAAGCATAGTAACACTTTTGAAGAGGGTATCATCCCATGGTGATCAGTTATCTCTGCCCTATCTGTGACCCAGAGCAACTCTAAAGGAATCCAGGGCAGTGGGGAGAGAGTAACAGAACCCCAGGAAATCCTTCAAAACCCGGCCCCAACAGGGACAGGCCATTCACGGTTCCTTTATGCACAAAGTGGGAGTAATTCGTTATAGCAACCATCCCTCATCAAGGGTCATAGGAGTGGCTCCTGTACGAGGTGCCCAGAAAAGAGAAAGAGAAATGCCGAATGATCGTTTCCCCACACGCCTCCTCCATTTGTTAGACAAGCGGTCTGGTTGCCCTAGCCTCTTTCCTGAACTTCCTCCCTCCTCCCCCGCACCTCAGACACTTCCAGCTCTGTTCCCTGGGCCTCTCAGAGGAATACGTAATGGCCACCCGGAAATGGGGCTGCATAAGGAGGCCTTGGTTCTTTGAAAGCCATCTCAAATCTGGGAGTAGTTCCCACAGCTCTCGCAGTTCTGAAGTCAAAGTGAAAAGCAACTGAATGCCTTTACTAAAAATGTGTCCCTCTGCCCATGAATCTGAGGTGTTATCTATACGACCATCTCCACAAAGCTGGCCTCCTAAAAGGTCAGCCTCATTTTTTCCAAGAGAATGAAGTTCCTTCTGACCTCGAAGCTCTAACTTGTGACCCTAAAAATCTATGTCCCTGATATTTTGGATAATAAGTCATTACAGCAGCTTTTGAATAATTCCCACCCCAACCCATTATGTTCAGTTTTTCCAAAGAGACACGCATCCCTCATTGTGCATCAGGCAATGCCCTGCTTTGAAAATATATGCCAATAAGCAAAAATTCAAACTTAGAAAACAAAGTGATCACTACCACTTTCTGGTCACATTCAGAAGGATTTTTTTGCATGATGAGCATTCACTGTGGTGTTTACAAATTGAAAATGTCCTGAATTTGAACATTTATTGATAGCTCCTTAAAGCAAAGACTTGGAGAACCACTATCAAATAAATATTATCTCCCAAACTATAACAAAGAGAATCTAGGAATCTATTCCAAACTTTTTAGAAACATTCCTCCCTTACTGCCTTGACTTACATTACATAGAACACATATGTATGCTTGAGATATAACCAAAATAATAAAATCCAGCACCAAAGGATAAGGCAAAACAATCTGGTGGTAAAAGCTGTGAATTCTGAGACTTTTCAGCAAATCGATGATTTGTGCATAAGATACTCCATACACTTAGAAGAGAGGACCATAGCTAAACAAGGAATGCTCCCTATTCTCAATGAGCTATCCATTTGGAGGATAGAGGGAATACAAATAATTTACATAAGACAGAAAATGAGCTAAGTGATCTTGAACAATTTACATAACCTTACAAAGTCAGCTTCCTCACCTACAAAACAGAAAGTTCATATCTCATAGGATCTCTATGAGGATTAAATAAGATGATGTGGGTAAAGAGCATAGTACAGCGTTGGGGATGGGAGGTGGAGGGATTGAAGAGGCCATCATTAGATGGTAGCCGTACTGCTCTTACAGTTCTCATCATCATTCATATGTGCCTTACATAGTCATTTTAGAAAGTGGAAAGGAGAGATTATTCAATGGGGAGAATCAAGAAAGGCTGGATAGAGGAGGTGGAATTTGAGCTGGATCTTAGAAGATGGATGAGATTTCAGGGAGAGAAGATAAAGTTGGGGCTAAGGAGTCCAAGATAAGGAGATGTCTCAGCTTCAGCGGGAAGAAGGACAGGTTTGGCAGGAGTATCGGCCAGGTTCTCGAGGCCATGCACAGTTTTGGCTAGCATAAAAGATACCTAACAGGGAGAAACAGAAAGTAAGGCTGGGAACAGAGGTTAAGATCAAATTATGAAGGAAGTTTTACTTTCCCAGCTGAAATATTTGAATGTTATTTTATAGACAATAGGGAGCCACCAAAGTTTTTTGAGAAGAGGAGTGATGTTCTATTAGTTATATTTGAGATACATTTTTTCTGGTAGCAGTGGACCAAATAGACAACAGCAGAGAGACTGATCAGAAGGCTATTTTAATAGCCTGGGCAAGAGAGAGTGAAGGCCTATCAAAACTCAGAGACTGCCGAATACAAATGAAGAAGACAGATGGCAGAAACATTTTGAAGCAAGATCAGCAGGCCTACTTTAAGAAAGAGGGAGAGGTGGAGTCATCTTTCAGTGACTCACAGATTTTGAACTTGGGCACAGATGCCATTAAACAAGTTAGGGAACACAAGAAGAGAAACCAGTTCAGAAATCAGGTGAGAAGACATTTGTAGCTATACTGCTGGACTCCAAATCTTCTATTGGCAAGAAAGTCTTGGATGGAAATTAATCTTTCTGTTCCCTCATCTGTGAAATGGGGATATCCTAATATATTCCATAACTTCGCACAAACACCTTTGCTGATTTCTAAGTTTGGGCTTCTCAAGAGCTAGAGTCTCTCTAGTCATGATTCACTGCAATTTGGGGAGTAAATGAATGAATCACCCACTGTGAGCCTATTTATATCTATTACTACTTAGCCAGGAAACCTTAAATAGACTGTCAAAGTCAACTATGGGCCCATTCTAAAAGCATCAACCTGGAAAACAGAAGATGGGTTTTGTCTATTTGCTAAATATCAGTTCCTTTGGTGTATAAAATTCCAATAGAATTATTGAGGCCCTACAATTTCTTGGCAACTTGTGTGAAAATTATAATACTATATTAGTCAGTGTCAGGCAGGAAAATAAACCATATTAGGTATTTTAACAGAGAGAATATAATGTAGGAAATTGGTAATACAGGTTTTAGAGGACTAAAAAAAGCAAAATGAAAATGTAATAACTGCAGGCAGTTGCCACCATCACTAAGGAGAACAAAGAGAGAAGACCGGGGTTATCAGAAACTACAAGCTGGGACTCAGACCTCCATGGAGGGATACTGTCCAGCTAGTGCTACTCTCTGATGAGTACATTGAGGCTCCTCTGGAAGTGCTGGAAGAAGCTGAACTAGAATCAACTGTCACTGCTGGGGTGAAGGCTATTATTGGGGTCATGCTGACATGAACAGACAAATAGGATGGAGCAAGCCCCCTTCTCCTCTGCTCCTGCCCTCCTGCCTGCTATTGGAAGAAACTAACATGAAGCCATCTAACAAAAGAGAAATACAGTTTGCAGAATCCCAGCATCACAAAGACTATAGAAGGGTGGATTTGGAGCTGAGAACCAATAGTATAACTAACATGAGGACTTTCACATAGCACATGATTTGATAAATATCAGATCACTATATTTATTTTCTAAAGAAACAACCAAAAAATACAAAAACTGATTCAGATAATGGAGCACAGACTAGAAATATTAAGCTATTCTCCTGCAAGCCTCGAAGAAAGGTAGGAGTGTGTGTCCGTATTATTGTGTGTGTGTGTAATAAGCGTGTGTGTGTGTGTCTAGTGTGGAGAAACTGGGAATTTCTTTTAACGAATAGAATACAGTACAAGTGATGGGATGTCACTCCCTTGATTATATTATGTTATCCAGATTTTGTCTCAGCCAACTGGAGTGAGAGTCTCCTGCCAGCCTCGTAGAAGTAAACATCCCTGTTGTCAATTGCTAGTGGCCTCTAGGACCTGAGGGTGGCTTCCAGACAACAGCCAATAAGAAGCAGAGACCCTCAGTAACTCAACCACAAAGAAATAAATTCTTTCAACAACTTCAATGAGCCTGGAAACATATCACCTCCCCCCAGAACCCCCAGGTGAGACTGCAGTCCAGGTCAACACCTGTTGGCAACCTGCTGAGACCCTGAGCAGAGGACTCAGCTAAACTGTGCCCAGACTCCTGATATACGGAAACTGTGTTAATAAATTACACTGAGTTAATAAACGTGTGTTGTTTTAAGCTACTGGGTTTGTGATAATTTGTTACACAGCAATACTACACTAATACAGGGATAATCCTCATTTCTCTACACTCCCATCTACATTCAACGTTGATCTGTTTATTGAGCATCTAACACGGGCCAGGTGTTTTCAGTCTTCAAGAGGCTAGTTTAGTAGAGAAAGGAGACCAGTAACCACACGCCTTCAGTCTAGTGTAATGTGTGCATAATGTAGGTATGCCCAAGGGGACACAGAGCCTGGAGGATGGCAGCTTGACCAGAACAGGGGCATGGGAAGTCTTCAAAAGAGGAAATCTTAGTTAAAAGAAGGTTAACTAGTTAACTAGGAAACAGGGCTTTAGGCAGAGGTCCTAAAAACTGGATTCTTCTTGATTGCTGGTCAGTTTTCTCCAACTTCATACATGTAGCAGAAATCAGAAATGGCTCTTCCTTAAATTGTTTTTCTTCCATCGGATTTACACTCATATTCCAGCACTCAGCTGAAAATCCAGAATTCAGAAGAGTCAAAAAAAAAAAATGTGTGTTTGAACTTAAATATGTCTCCTGATAGAGATTAGATTGGCAATTGTTTGTCTTAATAACCAGCACTTCCTCTTGAAACTGTGCCCAAAACAATCTTAAAAAGCTCCAATTTCATGAAACGTGTCACTTCCTCTCCACTCACAGCCCCCTTTTTCCTTCCTTCCCCTGGGTCTCACTTATTTTTTTTTTTTTTAACATAATGCTTTAACATTTGAAATAATACCCTCTTTGGAAGGTTGATATGATATAACTTCCATTTTTCTACGGAGAGTTTTGATCTTGGCCAAGGTCACAGAGAGGGTTAGAAACAACAGAGCTGAGATTCAATTCCTCACCCCGGGAGCCTCTAGATGAGCCCCATAGCAGTTTTCTTGTCATTGTCTGAACTTGGAATGGCCTCCCACCCACGCCCAGTCTTCTTAGGCACCTCCTTCCCTTCCCAGAACTTCACAGAGCCAGATCTTCAGTATCCACATTCATGACCAGCTCAGCCATGCTGCTCAGGTTTCATGCTACTTAGGGAAACTTTGGGGCAGAATCATGACGGTGGGGACAAGTCTCCCACCCAACTCAGTTTGGACCTGATCGACCGAACAAGGAGTAGAGGACAGAGTATGTGAAGGCATAATAGTAAGGAAAAACATGACCACAGATGGCTTTCAGCAATACCAGAGTGACCAAATGAAGGATTTCTTGGAAGTTTCAGCAATTTCACTGCCAGCCTTGAAGAAGCAAACATTCATGTTCTCAATTGCTGATGGCCTTTAGGACCTGGCCACTCCTGTCAATTTCACATCAGGTCCCCAAACATCAGTTGATGACATCTTATCTGTTTCTAGGCATCATGAAAGCTGTTTGAAGAGTCCTCTAAAGTACTCCTCCCACAAGGGCAGTAAAATTAGTAACATAAAAACACTGCAGGGCTACTATCTCCTTTAAGGTGGGCTATTAACTTTTCAGAGGGTGTAAAGAGCTACCACTCTATTTTAAATAAAGCTAATGCCAAGGAACCCACATTTAAAGTTCTAAAACAGCAGCGACTCACCCACCACCACCCACAGAACAAGTGATGGAGATTTTTTTCCCAACTTGGCCTATTATTTATTTAGAATCAGAACTGATTTCTATCTGTACAATTCAGTCATTCAAGCTGACATCTCAAAAGCATCCAATAGTATAGTCTCTACCCTTAAGAAAAAAAATACCAGTGAGGTTCTGTAACAGCGACCTCCATAGTTGTGGGTAGACTTGTCCCAAATATAAGAGGGACACTTCTTCTCCCTACCTTGCCGAGCCCCTGCTCAGACCCGAAACACCTCAACTGGAGGTGTTCAAAATGGTAGCGACAATTCCTTCAGTGAAGGTACATTGTTGGAGCTATGGCCTTGGACATGTTGGTAGCCAATGGCAGTGCCTTTGAAGCCAAAATCATAACTTAACACTTGGGACAGTTTTCCTTTTTAATTTCTTAAGCGGAAATCTCGGAGAGGAAGTAGGTAAGACCAGGGATGGATGGGTATAGGAAGAAGAAACATAGAGTTTCTCTTTTAAAAAATACGATTAACTTAAAATTTTTTTAATTAAAAATTTAAAAACCAGGCACAAAGAGAAAAGTTTCCTTAAAGAACATCTTTGCTGTATGTCAATTAGCGAGCCTGTTCTTGCTGTAGGTTTTCTCTGCCGCCTCAGAGCCCAGTCTTCAGCCTCCCACACAGATCTTTGAAATCAATTGTCTTCCCCAAACATGTGGTAACCACAGAGAAGTGAAATTAATAAAACCACTCCAAAAGATAATTTCTAAAGATGGCATTCCTACTCCAGTTTCAGGCTTTCTTTCCTGCAGCCAATAGGTCCCTAAAGGGGGAAAAGGAGTGGTTTAGTGAGGATCTGGGGCACTTTTTTTTAAAGAGGTTTTAGTTTAACTTGGTTGTTTTATTTGGGGACTAGGGGGTTGGCAGAGAAGAGTTAAGGGTGAGGGGGTCAAAA
Source organism: Pteropus medius (assembly GCF_902729225.1). Lineage (NCBI taxonomy): Eukaryota > Metazoa > Chordata > Mammalia > Chiroptera > Pteropodidae > Pteropus > Pteropus medius. Next base: position 38,896,149 of record NW_024344378.1, read on the forward strand.
AAATCTCAAAGCCAGCAATTATGAAGAAACCAAATGAGGTCTGTCAAACACACACATCAAAACCAAGAAGGACTGAGGCCTGCACTCAGTGCCCCCACAACCCCCCTCTGTTTGTTTCTCCCAGCTCCCGCCTTAGTTGCAGGCTACCACTGAGGGCAGTGTGGTCAACATACTCAACCTGCCAATGAATGAAGAAGGCCCAGCTCAGCCTCAGCCCTAACAATGCCAGGAAGACAAGCAAAGGCCATCAGTCTCCATTATGAAGACAGTATTTTCCTCCCATATTATCCTGTCTGTCATGTCCTCCTGGATTCCAAAGGCATCGCTGTCTCATACATCATCATCATTTTCTTCCCACAAAGACGAAGAGCCCCAGGGAAGGGTCCTTTTGGCCCATCACCCTGCCCTGGATGGCCAAGGGCCTTCTCCTGGTGACAGAAGCAATGGTCAGCTACCAGGGGAGACATTTGCATCCCAATTAGGCCCCAGGCTTTGAAGAGTGTGGGAGGTGAGCATTGACAGCCAGTATGTAAATCAGAAGTTTAAACAAACTTCCACATCTTTTGAGGCCTAGAAAGGGCATCTGTGACACCAATTGGGGAGTGAGAGAAAAAATCCAAAATCTAGAGCTCAGGAATATGGATACACTTAGTCTTGACAGAGCTAAGGCATGCTGCCACTGGAAACCAGAATGTTATTAATAGTAGTTAATTAAGCATTCGGTGTAGTATTTCATTGAATTCTCACAACAGTCTCGTTTTATATTTACAGAACATTTTTCAGGGAACAAAATTGAGGCTTAGAGGATCATTCAGAATTGGAAAAAACATTTGTCAGATTCTAGATCTTGACACTGACTATGGCAGTATGTTAATTGGTGAACTATGGAACACTCTAGAACTTTTGCGTATGTCCTAAATAATATTAATAGTTACTATTCATTGAGATCTACTGTCAGGCCCTGTTCTAAACAATGAATACATATTTAATCCACACAAGTAATACCACTGTGAAAGACAAGTATTACAATGATTATTATCTACGTTTTATAGCTGGGGAGACTGAGGTTTAGAGAAATTAAGTAACTTACCAGGTCCCCCACTAGTGGTTGCTGGAGTTAGGATTCAGACTCAAATTCCAGTGTCTATATATAACTAATATAAAACTGATTTGTTTTCCAGAAGTATAGACTATCTCAGTAGAAGGAACTAACTAACCATGGACTGCAGGAGTGGGGCATTCATCCTTGGGTTCTTCACCAATGTTAATCTCAATGAAATCAGTTAAAAATTAACTTTACAGAAAGTCTCAAAGGAAAAAAACATGCCACCAAAACTGGCGAGGAAGACCCCAGGCTTTTCCTTGGTGTTAAGAGGGAAAGCTTATGGGCTTATAGTGGGTATGAGTTAAAGTCTTTCTTGAAATCAGATTGTGAAGCCACTGCTTGCTCTCCACCAGGCACTGCCATTGGGCAGGGTGAGGAGCACCAGGGGATTACCTGTCAAAACTAACATATAAGGCTTCAGTCCTCAGCATGCTAGTAGAGTGGGATAACCCAGCCTTTCAATCCTGTCTCAGCTTGAAGGAGGCACTGGCTTGTCTTGAGCCCCTAGAAATTCAACTGTGTAAGCCTGTTAGCCTGGCACATGGAATTTGACCCAAATGCTTAGGGAAGGACTTCTATCATTTTCAAAGGAAAGGCAGCAACAACAGAAACTTAACCCAACTCGAAATGGTTGTAAGAGACCCTGTTGGTTTCCTAACTATTCATCGCACTTCCCTCCCCTTCTTTTTGTTAATAGAATCCTCCTCCTCACAGTCCAATGTTTCACTATATCCATAATGATAATCCCATTTTCCTTGGCAGTGAGTGGCTAAGAAATGGACAGGTGACAATTCTGGCCAATCAGCTGTGAGGGGAATGTATGTAGAGGGGCTCTGAGAAGGTTTCTACACTGGATTAAAAAAAAAAGACACACACAGAGAAAGCAATGATCTTTTCTCTTCCACTGGAAATTGTGATGGCTGGAACTGCAGTAATCATGTTGCCACCTCAGGCTATCTCCCCTAAGGACCAATCCAACCACCCTGAGAAGGGCAGGCTAGAATGATGGAAAGAACTTGAGTCTTTGAAGGCATTGTTAAGTCACCAAATTAACTAATCCTAGAGCTGTCCTACTTTGGGCTTTTGATTATGTAAGATATGTATTTTCCTTATATATCAACAGAGTACAGCGCAGGAAACACTGGTTAAATGAAATTAAGTAAGATAATCCACAGCACTTTCATCAGTGCCTGCCATATAGGAAATTTCAGCTACTATATTTGTCATACATGTGTAAAGCTCCTAGCTCTGTGTCTTCCCCCACAATCCTTGAGTGAAAAGGCAAATGATGAAGGCAACTGGACTATATAACCCATTTCAGGTCTTTAAGAAGTCCAAGAAATGTTCAACCTCAAAACGTGTTGGCTGAACCATGGTAACAGTCTGAATGGAATCTACACAAAGCAAAGAAGTTCAAATATTTGAGCTAAGACTACTGCCTTATCTCACCTGACTACAAAAATCATAAAAACCCACAGTAAAGGACATAGTTAGCAATTTACTGTGAATTTCCTGGCCTTGTTTATTAACTGACTCAAAACTGAAGGTAGTATATCTCCTCTTCCTTGTAAAGTACACACTTTAGGAAGAAAAAGCAATAATATTCCCAGCCATCATGTGCGTGTTATATAAGAAATACACATTATAAATTCTTTGAATATGGAGTGAGTTATAGGTGGATCCTTGCAGCTGTTTTGAAGTATTCAATTTTTCCCTTAATGCTAATTAGAGGATTCTTAATTAGCAAATCTTCCATCCAATAGATTAGACAATGAAGATTTTTCACAACCACTATAATATTTAGTTCTCTTTTTCCAATTTTATCAAAACAAACTAGAAATATATCTTTATAAATAATCTCTGTTCAAGACTTACAAAGATTATAGCCAGGAGATGGTCACAGAGAATTGGCATACATAGGCTCTGACTCTGACTTGCTTTGGGATCTGGAACAAGTTATGTCTTTTCTAGTCTCAGTTTTCCCATCTATGAAATGGTAGGGTGTGGGGGGTGAATTAGATTAGAGTTTCTCAACCTCAGCACTACAGACATTTTGAATAGGATAATTCTTTAGATGTTTAGCAACATCCTTGGCACCTACCCACTGGATGCCAGTAGCACCCCCACCCCCACCCCAGTAGTGACCATCAGTATGTCTCCAGACATTGCCAACTATCCTCAGGTGGGTTGATGGGTACAAAATCACCCCAGCTGAAAACAATGGAATTAGGTCAGGAGTTATAATGCTAACAAGGATAAAGCTGTTATGAAAATGAGAGAAGTAGACCAGATGAAAAGGTAAATTGAAGAGCATGTATCCTATCAAAAGGAGAAGACTCCTCATCTCCAGTGGACCCTCACTGTATGTTACAATTGCTCAAGAGATGACATGAATTCCATGATTATGTGAAATCTCTTGATTTTTCTTTTAATGTTAGCAACTCACACCTTTCAGCAGTTAGAAAGGTGGGTTCTAAAGCTAGAGCTCCTGAGTGGAATCCTAGTTCTACCTTTACTAACTTCCATACCGAGAAAATTCTTTATCATCTCCATACTTTGGTTTGCTCATCTGTAAAATAAACAATAAAAATACCCAACTCAAAGATTATTGTCAGGATTAAATGACACAACACATGTAAAGAGCCTAGGGTAGTGCATAATAAATGCTCAAAATATTAGCTATTATTATTCCTAAGATATAAAAACACTGTATTCTAAACTAAATATATCTATTGTTCGGATTCAGCCTAGAGCCTTACAATTCTGAACTACAAGATTTCAAGGGTCTGTTCAGGTTCCCTAAGGTTCTACGATTCTATTTTATGAAAGGAAGACACTGATTAGCCTTTGATTGTGTAGAATTAATTGAGGAGAATGAACTCTGACACTACCGAAGGTCAGGTAGTCAGAAAAGAATTCAAATCAAATGCCAAAATACATGTTCTCGGAGGTCAGAAAGAGAGAATGAAGCACCATTTAATTTTTCCGTTTTCAAAAAGATTGATTTTGTTTCTCTCTTTAAAAAAAAAAAAGTATATGAAAAGAGAAGAGCATCAAATCTGGAATCTGCCATCCTCGATAGTGTCCTCCTAATGGATGCCATGACAATACAATGAGTTATTGTATACTTTCTAGCTAAAATAAATCGACAATTATAAGTTGGTATCATTAGCCCAATTGCTTTTCAGTGAGATAGGTGATACAGGCAATAATAGATTGGCTTCTCCATCTTTATCCTCCCACTGGAAAACAACACAACCACTCCTGATCAATACTTTGATCTGAGTTACTTATAACACTGTCAGACATGAGTGTCCGCTTCACTCCAGGGTGGAGAAATGAAATAGTTTTGCAAAATTTAGGTCAGACATTAAATTGTCTTGGGTGAGCTGTTATTCTAGTCTGGAGACACGAACCAAATCAGTGCCATAGAGGATTACCTGAAGGGGCTGCCTGAATAAGTGCCACTGCCTTAATAAAACTACGTCATGGAGGCATGGAATAGAATGAGTTCATGGTAGTCCACGTGTTTAATTATATTTCAGAGAAATAATTTGAGAACATGCCTTAAATACTTTAAAATAAAAGTTCACACCATTAGATCCGTAATTCCCCTCCCAGGAATCTGCCAAAGGGAAATATTCAGAGGCTGTAATCGAAATGTATACATACAGATGTTCTGTACGATGTTATTTATAATAGAAAAAGTAGGTACCAACCTAAATGACTACTAGTATTAGAAGAACATAAAATAAATTTAAAAATAGCCCTATGATGGACTATTATGCAGCCAATTTTAAATGGTGTTTCAGAGTATTTACTACATGGAAACATACTTAATATAAAAAATTGGATATGCAACATGATAATTGTTTGTGTGTGTATGAAAATATTGTACGTCAGAATGTGAACTCTGGTTATTTGGGTGGGATTATAAGTAATCCTCATTTCCTCATTTCCCTTTATAAATCTCTGCATTTTATAAATCTTTATGTTGACCTCAAGGTTGCCACATGCAGTTGCATGGGTTGTACCCTGTAGAGGGGAACCAAGCCCATCGGGGACATCAAGTCATGTACCTATGCACTACAACTGTTCAGAGTGGACATCTTTTTAAATTGATAGAATGGCACCATGCAGAATACTAGTATATACCTTATTATATTTTTATAGTCAGAAAAAAATATATAAAAAAATACCCATCTACCCCAAGGATGGATAAGAGTCTATGTGGAGCCTGAGGTTTATACGATTTAGGAGGATAAGAAGAGGGTGAAGTGGGTAAAGGGGATCAAATATATGGTAGCTGAAGGAAACTGGACTTTGGGTGGTAAACATACAATAGAATATAAAGATGTCAAATGATAACGTACACCAGAAAATTACATAATTGTATTAACCAATGTTATCCCAAAAAACTTAATTTCAAAAAATCATAATAAAAAAAAGAATACAAACTTTTAATTATAAAAACAGAGACAGATGTGAATTTCAATCGAGGACGAGAAAATAAATAGCAAAACATTCTGGAGACTTAGAAATTAGATCCTTTCTCTCTAGGTAATTTACCAGAAAAGCTTATATGGAAGTGCTTTCTGATTGCTGGCTCCCCTCCTCATCAGAACACTCTACAGCTCCCAACAACTCTCAGCTCTCTTGGAAGCCCATGCAAGTGAAGGGCCCTGGAGCTTAAGCTTCATTGGTGTCATAGTAAATCTGGCTCTGATTTTTGGGGAAAGGAAAAACTGGATAAACTCAGAGCCAGGTGCTATCTTCACAGATAAATATTTATCTATATAATATGGACCCAAATCAAATAATACAGAAAGTAACTTAGGTACCCACCACTACTAAAAGAATCATAAAATAAATACTCATTAATATGTTTACTAAAATTTGAGAAGTTTTCTGCTTTACCCAAGGATATAGCTACCTTCTGTTTAATATTGGCTTGATTTTTTTTTTTTAAGTTTTAACATTTTTTAAAAAGAGTCAATTTTAAGAGCCCCCTGCCATGTTTAGAGTTCTCCACCCAGTCAGGAGAGTAAAGAAAACCTTCCTCAGGAGTCCACACCAGCTTCTCAGGCAGAGAAATTCCCTAGTATTCAGAGCAGATATATCCCTAGTGAGCCACTGGGGATATCGAACTAGGTTCCTGTCACAGAGAGGTAGCAGATAGTGTTCCTTCAATTCAAACAAAACAAAACACACAAGTCCAAGCATCACTCCAAACAGACTTTCATGTAAATACCACCACTCAAAACCTAACACAAAAGTATCATCTAGACCAGTGGTGTTTCAACAATGTGAAGAAGAGATTTTTTTAAAAAAAATAAAATCGTATACTTAACTCCAATATATAAATGAATAATTACTTTCAATAATGTTATCCAAAATGTAAAAAACACCCAGAACTAAAACTAGCTTCAGTATGTCATCACAACATAGAACATTATGTGTTTGTATCTCAGTCGACTATTAAACTATTTAAAAATTGATAATAGCAGATGTATGCTACCCAATTTTATAGGTTTGAAATACACAAGCCTGAAATGTAAGAAATATCAATATAATTATAATATTCATACTCAGTGTCTGGAGGGAAATATTCACAACACATATAACAGATATATGCAATTGGGATTCCAGAAGGAGAAGGGAGACAGGGGCAGAAGAAATATTTGAAGAGATAATGGCTGAAATTTTTCCAAATATGTTGAACAATATCAACTCATAGATACGAGATCAGCAAACTCCAAACAAACTAAAAACAAACCCACACTTCAGCTGAAAACAAACAAACAAAAAATCTTGAAAGCTAATAGGGGTTTATCGGAGTGGGAAGGAGGGCATATTTCATACAGAGAAACAATAATAAGAATGACAACTAAATTCTCATCAGAAATAGTGGCCAGAAGACACTGGCATGATGCCTTTAAGTGCTGAAAGAAAAAAATCTGCCAGCTCTAAATTCTATATTCAGTGAATATATCCTTCAAACGCGAAGTGAAATAAAGATATTTTTAGACAGACAAGAGCTGGAAGAATTTGTCTCCAGCAGACCTGCACTACATGAAATGCAAAGAGAAATTCTGTAGGCTGAAGAGAAATTTTATCAGATGAAAATCTAACTCTGTAGGAAGGAATGAAGAAGTCCAGAAAGTAAAAAGATATCAGTATATCAAACATTTTTTATATTTTTCATATATGTGCATGTATGTACAAGTTTCTTTTACATACTTTTAGTCATTCAAAGTAAAACATTAACAATGCATTATGGGAAATATAGAATAGATAGAAATAAAATAAATGACAAGAATACATTGGGTTAAAGGGTGACAATTGAGAGCTTACTGTTCTAAGAAAATAATACAGAGAATAAAAAGAAGGGATGATTAAAGAAATTATTGCCAAGAACCTTCCAGTACCAAAGAAAGATAAGCATCCTCAGATTGAACGAGTGCCACCACAACCACCTAGTGCTCACGTACCCAACAGGATATTTTTAAACCCAATCTACAGACATCATAGTGAAATTTCAGAACCTCAAGAATGCATAGAAAATACTTTTTAAGAGAGCAAATTAAAAATATATCTTCAGACTTTCAAGCCTCAGAAGGTTTAGCACTCACAGATGATCCTGTAAAGAAATACTCTAGAATATACTCCAGCCAAGGGACAAATGAACACAGAAGAAAGGAGTGGGATGTAAGAAGCACTTGTAAGCAAAGAATACAATAAATGGAGTAATTTTAAATAAGTATTTATTTAAAAGGACTGTTTGTCATAGCAATTTAAAAGTAACATTCTGGATTATATGAAGATTGAAAGTGGAGGAAACACATGGAGAAGTAATGGTTCTTATCTTGTTCTAGAGAGAGACATAGGCTGATTAACTCTTGTTTCTGTTATAAAAAAATATATGTTCATTTATACATAATAAAAACTAAAATGTAAAAAGATAACCAATAAAAGAATAAAATGGAGTATATAACTTTAAACCATTAGAAGCAAAAATGGAACAAAGAGTACTTACTAATTTTATGTTTGTAAAAACACAGAACTTATATAGGATAATACCAAACTTATCTGTGTGTGTCTGAGTGTGTATGTCTCTGTGTAAACATTGTGTGCATCTGTGTGCATTTGTTGTGTGTCTTTGTATGTGTGCCTGCTGTGCATCTGTGTATATATATGTGGTATGTGTCTGTGTACAAATACTCTATATATTATTTTTCTTCACAAAAATGGGATTATACTGTACTGTTTTGCCTTTTCTACACAGCATGCCATAAATATTATATTCAACCTAACTGTCAAACAACCCTGAGGGACATAAAGCTGGAACGGTTGATCACCCTGGAACCCACAGATCACTATGAATGGTGCTGGGAAAAACTGAAAAGTTGCCTCATTTTCCCCAGGGAGTCAGTGCCATAGGGGAAGGGGCTATTTATCCCCAACTTGTATTTTTTTTCCTGCAATTGCCCCAGAATGTATGAACATACAGCTGGTTAGTGTGGGCAGTTGGAGGAGAAGGAGACTGATGTGTCTGTGATGGAGTCTATACTGTTAGCCCTTTCTCCTAATAGATTAATCTAGTGCTTGAGTCACGAAAATAGGTTTCCTTTAGCCTCTTTCTTTCCCTTTACCTCCTTACCCCAATACACACAAACACAGGGGCCAAAAATTATCGCATAGAACCTGGTTAGCCTCAACTTTGAGTGGGTCTCCTTTCTTTGGCTTCCTTGAGCTCAGGAAAGTTAGGCAGAGCAAAGCTGTCAATCAGCCTTGACATGGCTGTCCTTGAACCACGGCCATGTGTGGATTTTAGTCAACTTCTTTCTGGTTGGGAATTAATTACTTCTGAACCACCTCATCAGTAAGGAGGTGACTTTTAATATAATTGGTCCAGTTAAATCCCTTAGCATCCACCACTAGAAAATGTAACAAAGTAATCATGTCCTCTGCCTCTCTCTCTTTAACTTTATCTGTACATTGTAAGATAAGGACAACGGGGAGGTGAAACTTGGGCCATGCAATATCTGTGCATTGTTTTCTCATTAAAAATTTTTTTAGCAAAAAACTCAAATGTCTTCACAATAACTCAGAATTCATCAAGGCATTTCAGACATCTCGATCCCCTTTCCTTTGTCTTCATGGGTCTTATTCAGGGAGAAGAGAAACAGGAAAATGAATGAGTGAATAATCAAAGCTAACTCCAAGTTAAAAAGATGTAAATTAATACATGAAAGGCACAACTTGTGATGAAAGAACGTGTGTAGGTGAAATTAGCTCTGACTTCTAAATGCTTTGATCAGTTTGAGCATTTGAAAACTTCTGCCAGCATGAAATGCCTATGCCGAGGTGGCATCACGGAAGGGAGAATAGTGATTAAACTCCAGGCTGCCTGTCAGAGATGTTCCAGTCTCTCCTAACTTGTGATACTTCTATGGAGTTTTTGCATGAGAGCAGGCTGTCACGTTTGGGAAGAGACAGCACCCTCATGCTAACTCCTCCTCCCTTTGATGCCTATAGAACTTGGCCATTAAAATCTGCCTTGGGCTAAAACTCAGCAGGCAAGTTTCCAGTCCAGGAACAGCTTTGACAAAATTTTAATAAAATGAGAACCAGAGTGGCATTGAAGGATTTGAGTTAGAGAAGTTTATACATGTAGATAGACATGTGAGGACGGCCAAACTCTCACTGTGAAATGCTACATATCACTAACTCTTGGCCTGTTGACATTTTGTACACAACTACTAGTGTCCTTAATCTATGAATCACACATGGGCTTGGGATTTTTCTTAGGTATTGTTAAGGAATTTAAAAGTCCTATGTTTGGTTGAATTTTGCTAACTTCAGTATTGTTCTGTACTAGCTGGCAAAAGGTAAAATCTTTAAGAAGAGCAAAAGATATTTCAAGTCATTTTTTAAAAGTGAAGTATTTGGTTAACTTTTGTTTTAAAGTGATAGAATAATTGCATTGTTTGAAAACATCAAAAGTGTTTTCTTTTAAAAACTTAATTTTGTAATATTTAACCTTTCTCTAAGATTTTTTTGTACTTTAAGCAAAGAAGATTGGCTTACTTCTGAATATGGGCAGCACATATGCCTCTATAGTAATTGTATGAGATGTGGTGGTGGTTGCACTTCATTCAAAAACACAGAAAGATCAGAGAACCTCAAAATATTTAATCAATCCATTCAATTCCTTTTGCCACTCTGCTATCACTTGCCTGTACCACACAAAGGAACTGGAAGTTGCAGTCCTGTCCCTCACCATTTATTAGGAACTGTAGCTACTCATAGTGACGAAACATTTCCGTCACTGTGAGTCCTGTCCTATGTACTCAATGCTATCAACACCTTACAGAGAAGCACGAGAAGCTTCTTCTCTAAGAACTTAACCTTATCTAAAAGGTTATTAAATAGAGAAGCAACCACTTGATGTACATAATAAGGACCCTCCAAGCTACTTTTCGAAGTATGCCTTATCGATGTATTATCCCAACAAAGACTGAATGATCCCCACAAAAATGCCTCATTTGTGTACTGTTTTCCTTGGCCCAGTTCATTAGGTCCAAGAGATACCATGTTCTAAGAATGCTGTGCAAATTATTCAAATTAGTGTGAGATTATTTTCACCCTGCCCACTCCTATTCTACTAATGCTTAAAAAAAAATCAGATGCCAAAAAATATAAATCAGAGACTGAGAGAGGTCTGATTCCCGTAGATGCCTGCAACCTAGTACCAGAGTATTTGCATCTTTTCATAACTAGAACCACCCAACAAATATTTGACCCTTTTCTGATTGAAACTGGCATAATAACATTAAAATGTGTTTGTTTGGTTGGTTGGTTGGTTAGTTCTGGGACTTTTAATGCACAAAGAAGCCAATTCTATTGTCTTGGCTTAATCTATGTTTTCTTATTGCATTAGCAGATTGGTTTTGTGTATTTATGTATTTTTATTCCATTTTTCTGATGTCATAGATACAGAGAGGCTGCTTAATCTCTTTGCATTGCAATGATAGAGCTAAATAGTAGTGAAAGGCTTCCAGAACAAGCTCTCCTAAAAGCACATCCTTACTTCCTAGGTCAGTTCTTCTCCTTAAAAGTATGTACTAATTCCTAACAAAAAAAAAAATTATGTTTACTATGTCCTGGCTTTTGTCTCCAAGAGATCTTTTTACATGAATACAGTAACTACATTAAGCTTGGGTCAGGAAAATTTTCACTGAGAGACTTCTGGGAATGTTTCCTTTTTTGGGTGTATTTTCAGAGCTAGCTAGTTGTCCTGCCTTGAGAAAAGTCTATCAGTCAGTTGTTGTTGTTGTTGTTTTTCCACTGTATTTTGGACAAGAACCTTCAAGATCTCATGTGCCCATTAGTCCCAGTGTAGGACCCAAGGTCAGATGACTTCCCACAAAGCCAAATATGGAAAAAACAAAACACAACACAACTCACTGAGCCCTATGGCAGGAGGAAGAACAGGGATGTTCCACTTTCAGAGTAGCTTAAACTAGACTGTGTTCTCACAATGCAGTAAGAATCCTTCCTACACTATGCACATGTCTGAAAGGACTATGACAGGTAATATTTGCCAATGGTATGCTCAACTGGTGGCTTATAATAGACAACATGTGATCCATGATCTTAGATGGCCTCCAATCTAGTTGAGGGAACAAACTACAGACACATAAAGTGACTAGTAAATTGCTGGCAAACAGGTGCTAAGATATATGTCAGAGGACTAGTTAATAAGACACATCAAACCTATTTTTAAAAAGTATCTCGGTTCATAATGGTTCATCACACAGTTATCTACCATAAACACGGTATCCCTAATAATAGCCCTTGTTTCCACTTTCAATTCAAGAAGCCTAGTCTTCGCTAATTTCTCATTAATCATCTAGTCAGTCAGATTCTGCTATAAAGTGACTGAACGATTTTTTTTAAATAAAGGATAGTGGGACCTCAAAAGATACTATAAGCCATATGTATATTGTCTTCTAGTTAATTTGACCTAGAGATGACTATTATAATCAATAAATCTATTATTGGAATAAAAACTTTTTAAAAAGTAATTTACTGTTGTTATGAGCAAAAACCACAAATCCAAAAAGTCATATGGCCACAGTATCACATGAGGTGGTGAAATGACAGCCACAGACATCCACCAAAATACACTGTAATATTCGCTTGCACAATCATAACAAACTCCTATTAAGTGCTTATGCTATGCCAAGACTAAAGTGTGCAAAGATGAGTGAAAACAAATGGTTAAGAAATATAAAAAGGAACAAATCAATAAAATGTAGTGTGATAATTAGCATTAGCAAAATAATCTAGAAACTATTACAGGAGCACTTATAGGAAAGAAAACTATTTTAGAAGGAAGCAGGAAAGATCCACAGAGGTAACTTTTTTTGATATGGGTTTTGAAGGAGAATAGGAATCATGAGTATAAGTAGCAGGCACAGCACATACATAAACAACTATATTTACCATTTACCAGTTTAGAAGTATGAAGACACACATTTCCAAGTGAGTGGCTTGGCATAGCTGGAAAGGAGGGCATGGGGGAGGCACAGGGGCCAAGGTTAGGAAAAGATAGTTGTAGGATTGTGAAAGGCCTTGCTAAAGAGCACAGAAGGGAACTCCTAAATGCTTTTAAGCAGGAGAGTGATGTGATCAGTAAGAAAAGGATACACAGAAAGAGAGATATGGGTTGACAAGGAAGGCCAATATTACAACAGCCAGGGAAAGAGGTAATGAGGGCCTGAAAGATTTATGTTTGTTTGCTTTCCACCTCATTCCAGAGAAAATTGAAGGTAGCATCCAAGGATATGTAAAATATAAAGTGGCATAAAATAAATGTGGAGCCAAAGAAGAGCAAAAAAACAAGAGTCAAAAGACTCCATTTGAGATGGAGCTACAAATCAAGAGGTAAAAATACTCTACATATTTGCTACCAATTGCCCGAGAAGTACAACTCATTCATCTTGGTATTGAGAGAGGAATGTCTCCTGAGTGAAAAAAGGGCTCTGTGGAGTCATGAATAAAACCTATGATAATCTCCTTTCAGCTAGCTCTCTGCAGATCTGGTTTGATATAGAGTTAGATTTTATCTGGGGGAGTCCTTCAAGCCATCTTCCCTTCATATTGCTTTTCCGGGCTGAGCTCTTGATAAAAACTGGATGGCTCCAAAGCTAGAAAGGCCCCCAACTAACAAGAGCCACAAGCTACTCTGTGTTGCCATTGATCACAGGTCTTTTTGTCTCAGTAGATGACCAAGTGGGAGAAAGGACTGGTATCCCTTATAAAAGTTGATGACGCCTCTTCATAAAGATAGGGAGACTCTAAAGAGAACCTTTCTCCAGTGGAAGTGAGCCAAGGAAGAGCACGCAGGTAGAGAAAGTCCTGAACAGAGGCAGAGGTGTTGAGGATGGAGAAGAGAAGAGAGGAGATGTTTGAGAAGTATTTCCACAGCATCATTAATAGGGCTATTCACCAGCTGGATGTGAAAAATGAGGGTAAGAGAAAATAGAGTTGAAGTTGCTTTCAAAGTTCCTTGCTTGGGCACATGGATGAGTGAAGATGACAGAAGAAACAAAATAGGAAAGAATAGGCAGGACTTTTGGAAAAGATGATTAAATACAATTTTGGTAATGTTTGAAGTAAGGTGTTCTGGAAACAGTTAGAAATAGGAGTCTAAACCTCTAGTGAGAGGTCTGGAATGAAATTATAAATTTATAAGTTACTGACATCTCGGAAGCAGCTAGAGACCTAGTAATGTATAAAATCATCCTGAGTGTGAAAGAAAAGAAGATGGGGGTGGGAAGAGAATAGAGGGGAGAGGACCGAGGGGAATATGCTGGAGAAGAAACAGTAAAAGTTAGGCAGATGACAAGAAGCTATGAAAAGGATCAAGAAAATAATTCAGAAGTTGAGAACTCCTAGGAAAGAATGATATTGCAGAAGACCATGGAGGAAGAAGAGGGGGACATAGCCAACAGAGTCATTCTTATAAAGGTTTGAAGAGAGATAAGGAGCCAAAAAAATGCCACAATGTCATCAGTATTCTTAGTTACTACAGTTTCTACGGAAGTTATCTAGAGATCAGCTCTAGGGGCCTGATACATGGTGGAAGGCAAAGGAGTGGGAAAAGCATGAGTGAGCTACTCATACAAGAAATCTGACAGCAAAGTGATGAATGAGGATAAGGCAGTAACTTAAAGAAGAGGCAGAGCCAAGCAAATATTTTTGGTTGACAGATATATCAAAATAAGGTAAGTCACAAATACATCTAGTGAAATTTCCCCTTGAATATAACACTTCTGTCATCATAAGAAAGTAGCTTTATGAGTTAGAAAAGCAATAAGTTACAAATAACAGAAAACCAAACCAATGTACTGGCTTCAATCTGTCTCACATGACAAGAATTACAGAAGCAGAAGTTGAGGACTGTTGTGACAGCCAAACAGTGCCCTCATGGATCCAGACTCATACTATCTTTCTGTTCTACCACCCTTAGTGTGTAGATATACTTGGTGCTTCATATTCGTTACTCATAGTTACAAGGTGATTGCTGCACTTTGAGGCTGCCATCTACTTTAGAGAAAGGAAAAGAAATAATACGGACAAAGGGTAAAAGGGAAATAACTACTGAGTTTGTCTCTTTTTCTCAGGAATGGAAAAACTTTCTCAGAAACCTTACTCAATTACTTCTTATGTTTCATTGGCTATAATGGTGTCACCATCACTAGCTAGAAGGTGACTAGGCAAAAAGGAGTTATGGATGAAAGTTAGGTCAATCCTCACCATTACTGACAAAAGTGTCTGTCATGCTAATGAATGATGAAAAAGGATGAATCACAAAAATAAAGACAAAAAATATTAAATCTGCCCAAAATGAAAAAAAGTAAGGGTAATTACATGATTTCTCTTCTGATTCTCTTCTTATTGCTGCTATTTTCTCAAGAGAAATAAAAAGCATGTTAATCAAATGAGAGTGAAAACTGATGATGGGGGAAGGGGTTAGAGGTTTGAGAAGAAAAGAATGAGTATTGAATGATTGTCTAGGATTGTGGAAGAGCGAATGGAATAGCAAAATGCAGTAGGATTGCCAGGCATCATTCAGGGCCCTCTTATAGTGGTCAGCATTTAAAATGAATCTATTCAGAGCTGATAGCTTTCCCCAGTCATATTCAACTCTTTGCGTACAGACCTGAAGTAGGTGGAGAGTTAATTAGATTCAGTCAGGATCTATCTACCTGATGAAGAAAGTTCCCAGAAACAGAGTTGAGGAGAATTTGTGTGTTTAAAAAAAAAAAAAAAAAAAAGACCACTGTCATTGCCTTGACTCTGACAGATAAAAGATCACTATCCTAGCACCCAGCTTTAAATATTATACCACATACCCTTCTACTTGTTGCAGACAGCCAATGACCCTTGGTCATCACCACTCCGATTTCTTGAAGATTTGATCTCCAGGCTTATTTTCCTTCCATCTGATTATCTTACTTTCCATCCTAATTCAGCTCCTCTTTCTTACGGCCACATTCTAACCTAGTCCTTACCAACTGCTGCATCCCTTCCCTAATCTCTATTTTTACCATTCTACTTACTCCCTGTCCCCCACTGCCTATCTTTCTAGTTCTCTCCCTCTTGTGCCTTGATTCTAGAAATTATTCCAGTGTACTAGAATCTTCAATCCATTGAGCTCTACTACCTTTTTACTGTCCACACCACCTTAATGGCCACATTCCTTTATTTAAATCCATAGCTAATCAAATATTCCTTTGGGTCTACCCTCAGTTCCCTTGCTCTGTTCTCCCTTCATCTTACCAACATGACACCACACGATCCTGACTGAATCTAACTAACTCTCCAACCACGTCAGGTCTGTACGCAAAGAATTGAATATGACTGGAGAAAACTATCAACATTCTGAATAGATTCATTTTAAATGCTGACCACTATTCCCAAGAGGGCCCTGAATGATGCCTGGCAATCCTACTGCATTTTGCTATTCCATTCACCCTTCCACAATCCTAGACAACCATTCAACACTCATTCTTTTCTTCTCAAACCAACTCCTTCCCCCACCAATCAATTTTCACTCTAATTTCACTCTAATTTCTTTTTCTTGGGAAAATAGTCACGACCAGAAGAGAAAATCCACGTTTTTCTATCACTTCTATCCACAATACTCTGCCTATATATTCTGCTCTCCAGCTGTTACTGTGAGTGAAGTCTTCAGGTTCTGTCAACCCCTCTACCCTTCCACTAGTTTCCACCTATCTCTTGTCTATCCAAAGACATTGCTTCAACAAGAGCTTCCATTCCACTTGAATCATCTGTGTAACCTCTTTTTTAAACAATTTCTATCAGCATTCAAATATGCTGAAATGTCTCCCATCTTAAAAAAAAAAAAAATCATTTGATCCTCATATTCCCATCCAGCCATCATTTAAATTTTCTGTTTCCCTTTGAAGGAAGTTTCTGAAAGGAGTTTCCTATTCCTATTGTCTCTAATTTCTCTCTACTTATTCTTCCTTTAACCTATTCCAATAGGACTTTTGTCCCAGTCATTTGGCCAATACTCTCTTCTAGGTCTTCCAAGTTGCTAAATCCATGGTCAACTCTCAGGTCTCATCTTACTTCACTTATAGGCAGCATTTAACAGATAATCACTCTTCCTCTTTGAAACACTTTCTTTCCTTGGGTTCAGGAACATTAAACCCTCCTGATTTCCTCCTACATCCCTGGATGCTCTCCATGGCTGATTCCTTCTCCTCCTCAAAAATTCTAAACATTATGCTGCCCCAGATCATAGTCTTCAAAACTCATCTCTTCTCCCTGAGTACCACTTTTCAGAATGACAATCTCATCCAGTTACACAGCTTTAACACCAGGTATAGATTGATGATTCCCATCTTTGCAATTCCTGTCTGGACTGCTCCCCACACTTCCCAACTTATATCTCCAGCCGCCTATGTAACATTTCTACTTGGATATACACTACTCTTTTCCAATATAAAATGTCCAAAAACTAATATTGATATTTTCCCACACCTTATCACCACCCCCCACCCCACATGCTTCTTTACCTCAGAGGAAAGCAACTTCATCCTTCCAGCTGCTCAGGCCAAAAATCTCATGGCTATCCTTGACTCCTTTTCCCTCTTGGCTCATAACCAATCCATCAGCAAATCCTGCTGGCTCTACCTTTAAAATCTCTCTAGGACTTGGCTTCTTCTCACTACCACCACGGCTACTAATCTGGTTCAAGTCACCATCACCACTTGCCTGAATTGTTGCTATAGCTTCCTAACTGATCTCCCTGCTCTCACCCTTGTCCCTCTTTATTCTATACTTAACATGGCAGCCAGAGTAATCGCTTATTATCTCAGAGTAAAAGCTAAGTCCTACAATGGCTTAAAGGCCCACCATAAGGAATTCTTGACCATCTTTGTGATGTGAATCTTTTTGGCACACTGTTGAAGTCTACAGATTCCTTCACAGAATAACATTTTTAAATGCATAAAATAAAATACATAGGATATAAGGAGAAACCAATTATATTGAAATACAACGAACAAAAAGTAAATAAGTCCAATTGTGACATAGTAATACACGAACTCTTTTATTGCATTAAATACAATATCTAGTAGACATCGAGTAAGAGATTTTGCTCTGGACTGTCTGGTCCCTACTACTTCTCTAACCTTAGCTTCTGCTAAGGTCGCTCTTTCCTCCAGTCATTTGGCTTGGGCCACCCTGGCCTCTGCTGGTCCATTGAACATATTGTTGCCCAAGGACTTTGCATTTGCTGTCTCCCCTAATATCCGCATGGATTATTGCTGCACCTCCTTCAGGTCTCTGACCAAACGTCACCTGGCCAGTGATGCTTTCCCTAGCCACTCTGTTTAAAATGGCAGTTCTTCTCCCATACACATACTCCCGCACAGTCTTTCCTGCTTCACCTTCTCCATAATATTTATTACCATCTGAAAATGATAGATAGATAGATAGATAAATAGATAGATGATAGATAGATAGATAGATAGATAGATAGATAGATAGATAGATAGATAGATAGATGATAGATATAGATAGATAGATAAATAGATAGATATAAATAGATAATGTCCTGGTTAATTTTTTAAATTGTCTGTGTAAACACACACACACACACGAATATAATTTCCACGACAGCAGGAATTTTTATCAATTTTGTTTATTGCTGTGTTTATAGCACCTGTCACATTACTGGCACTTAAAAAATATTTATTGAAAGGACAAACGAATAAAGCGAATTCCTCCCTCCCAGATGAGTGGCTCTGAGGGCTGCCTTCTTTCGTGACAGGTATCAGGCAGCAACCATGCTCACGGAAGTAACTGCCAACTTCGCCCAAGGTTATATAAGATCAAAATACACATTGTCACATCCCCAAATGAGATTGATCACTTTGAAAGCTACACCCTGGGGGCTGGAGGGCAGGCACTAGACTGAGTCCTTGACTTGGGTGTTTGAACATTTGGCCTTTCTCCTCAGTGCCCAAGGAGAACGGCCTGGCCTTGGCCATTTTTTCTCATGTCAGGGCCTTTTAAATAAAGTTCCACTCCAGAGATCAAGTATGAAAGGAGAGGAAAGAAAACTTGGTGATAGATAAGATACTATAAAAGACTATCAGAATCTTTGCAACAGAATAAAATAATGCTTGAGGTCCTGTCGATGAACAAGATCATGAAAGAGCACACCATTTTCTTAACCACGGTACCATCCAATCTATGTACAGTGGCACAACATATTTCTCCTCCAAAGATGCCAATTTCAAACTATGACTATTGATCTCTATCTAACCCTGAAAATTAATGTTCCCAAAGAGAAAAACTGACATTGAATCGTTGGAGAATTTCAGACAATAAAAATAAAACTAAAGGGACTGTGGCAAGGTCTGGGCTTGATAAGTGTGAATGTCACAGTTTTAATCCACTGTGTCTAGCATAATATATAGAATTAGAACTAATGGGGTTTGTTGGTTTGTTTTAGTTTAGTGGAGTGTGTGTTTTTGTTTTACTCTGAATCACTTCCATTTGAAGGCTCCAAGGAGCTGCCCTGCTTTTCAGTGTAACTTTTAGTGATTAAGAGATAAGGGGCAAGAAATGAAAAGAAAAATGAATGAATCTCCAAGAGTACTGTTTACTCTCAGAGAAGCATACGTTAGCGTGATGGGGTGTGGGTCATTGGGAGAGGAGGTCACGTCTACTAGATGGTATCAGGCACATCCAAGCGTACAATACCGTTAAGGAAAAGACCTTTCTTCTCTACTCTCTGAAGCCCGCTTTACTGAAAGATGCCAGTTTCCCTTTTGTAATGTCTTCTGCTCTGACAAGATTTCCTTTGATATTCTTTTCAATTTGATCCAGCACATTAGCATAATAGGATTTACCCACATCCCACAGTTTTCTAGGAATGTTTTTAAAACTTTAGGCTCTGGGCAATTCTTACACAGGTACGTATATGCTATAAGGTGTGAAATATTCTTTGAGGCTCCTTCTTCTCCCCACCTGCGCCCCCGCCCCCCTCCCCACCCCCAGATTACCTGACTAGCCTGTCAGTCCCTCATCCGCTGGTCAAGCAGAAGTTATGGGAGTTACTGAAAACTGAGTTAGATCCACATAATCCCCACCATGGTGTGAACAAGGCAGAACTTGTTTGGCTGCAATTCCACCTGGAAAATAAAAGCACCTAGGAAGGAAGAGAGAGTTGGAGGACATTTGCAGAGTTTTCAGTACTTTGTCCGTCCCCCCAGCACACCTTGTAGTGGGATGCAAAGTTGCAAGTCCTGGACATTTCTCCCTTGAATTTTGGTGGTTTTCTAGGTATGAGGACTGGAAGCAGTTACTCATCTGAGGTTTCCTGGGTGGCAGGACCTGCCAACCTTCCCTGGTACAGCAGTATAGTGAGTATGAGTTGGCAAAGATCATCCTTGCACTTCCCATAGAGCCAAGGTGGGTGTGGAGGAGGGTTCCTAAGGTTCCCATTGATCTAGGCCAGGCTGGGCTTCCAGAAACAGAAAAACAGAAGCCACTTAAGTATTTATTACAGAAGGAGTTTAGGGGAGGGAATTGGTTATACGCGTGCTAACGGAGCCGAGAGTCAAACAAAGAGTGGTGAGACGACCCAGAAATAAGCAAAGCGGGAATGAATACTAGTTCTAGGATGGAGAGACAAAGGATGGCGGTGGTGTTCTTGGGGCGCAGGGACCAGAGACCACGGAGCAACCATTGAGGAGAAATTGGAACCATAGAGCACCCAATGGCTGCCAATGATGTTACCTGCAACCTCCAATCTCCTGCCAACCCTCCTATTTGCTGAATCTGAACAAAATTCAGCTGACCTGGGAACCTGGGTAACACAACCTGTAGGATCAGCCCCTTGTGATAACAGAGGGCAGCAGGGGAAGGATGAGAAATGAGCCCAAGAATAAAATGCTGAGACTGACACAGGATGGCAGGGCACCAGAGGCCAGCTAGCCATGCCCTAGAGACTCCCATGTTGGAAGGAGGAGTGTGGTGGGCCCCCTGGAGACTGCTCTCCAAGGGTGAGGGAAAAGAAACAGTACTAGCAGGTGGCACCCTAACACTTTCAGGCTAGAGTGTGCCAGTCAAACAACTGATGACCATCCCACATGTCCCCCTGAGAAAGCAACAGCAGGTACCATCTGAGCTAAGAGAGCCACCTAGCAGGACAACTGGCGCCACCAGCACCTGAGAGCAGACCAACAGGAAACCAGTGGCTGGGCTCTGCTGAAAAATACTTGACTCCATCTCAGCTGGTCAATTTCCTTTCCACTTATGTATTCTCACCAGTGGGAAGGGAGCACTTCCTCCCATCCCCTCCTTGTAAGGAGGTATGTAGGCAAGATCAAGGTCCCAGAAGGGGAGGAAGAAAAATCCTTGAGAAATGAATAGAAATCATGAAGCTGATGTTTTAAACTGGATGGTAACTAAGTATGAAGACACCTGATTTGGACGGAATATTTATTTGAAATAAACTATAAGTGACTTAAAATTTTGAGGATCCAACTCAATTTCACAGTTTGGATAAAACTGAGTATCCTATCCTCTAAGAGTGAATGGAAACTTGTTAAAGAAACATAAGTGCTTCCATAAGGAAAATTAAGTATTGTTTGCACATAGCTGAGAGATGACTATGACTATTCAGTCATTCCCAGTACACCACATATACAGAACACCTTAAACCACAAAGGAAACATAGTAGGAAAAAGGCGTTTTCATCACTGCAGATGTGGGCAGGTAAGGCTGGAGAGCAGTATATGCAACACAATGGGTAAGGACAACCCTTCTTTTTTTCTCTGCTCAATCCAGGAAGATCTAATAAAGACAATGGATATTTAGATTTTTTTCTGTTTAGAAATAGTGACTCAGCAGGGTTAAGGAATGGAAATTATGGGCAAATGATACTTCTCACAGAAAGTGCGGAAGGTAGTGAGAGTGAACAAGTGAAGGGAGCTTTGTCAGAGGTGTGGGTTTATTTAGCTGTGTCTCAGCTGCAGTTCACTCCTCCACACTCTGCTCTGTAACACTGGGGCCAGGATTCAGTAAACTATGTTTCACTTTTGCCAGCTGGATACTTTTAGGTGCTGCTCAGGGAGGCAGAAGGGCACATGAGTGGAAGGAAGAAGGGATTGCTCATTCTTGTATGCTTTTTATTTATTTTGTTTCTATCCTGTGGCCTTTATCTTAGCAGTAGCTGTTGATTCCAGTTCTAGCTTCTCTGTACTCCCAGAACTCTCAGAGCTGGCCAGAGCCCTTCCTCAGTGGCCTTGATTTTACCTCTGTGCATCCCTTTCTCGAAGCTTCCAGGTTTCTAATCACCCCAACCTCTTCCCTCTGTTCCTACTTTCAATAGCCAAGACTTCTCTGATAACTCTGTGTTCCCTTTTGCATATTTTTGGTCCTTCTATACCTGTTTAAATAATTCCTTCATATATTCTATTTAAGAGAGGGAAGATATATTGTTCTTGCCTTAAACTGATGACAAAAATCTGTACATCAAAGTTCAAAATATAAACACTGTTCTATAGTAAGTTTACAGTGGGATAGAGGGTCATTAAGAGATTTGTGCATCCAGTACTCTTGTTGAATGACCTTTATGCAGAAGTCAGGCCATTTATTAAAATCTCGAGATTTACCGTTGAGTCTATCTGATGGAATTCCTGCATATAAAACACACAGGGACAAGTGGAACTGCTTAGGGTCCTGATCTGTCATTAACACAGTCATCGACTCCAGATGGAACACTTAGGAACTCCTAGCAATTATAGGAAATACCTTAGAAATATTCTGGAAGAGAAGACAGCCCAGCAACGATGTTATTGCTTGTTGAAGACAATACTGAGCATCAAGAAGCAGCCCATTGGATCAAGCACCATGGAGACCAGAAAGAGGCTCAGAGAGGAATTTCCACGTTGGTTTAGGAGTGAGAGGATCTTCAGTGATCTTAGTAAGTGTAGTCTCTGCAGAGCGGGGGTGGCAGAGGCTGCTGTGGACAGACTCCAGTAGTGAGTCAGGGCAGCTTTTTGATGCATCATTTCATTAGTGCTTGGGAGTTGGGAGTCGCTGCTAAGCAGGTGGGGAGCCATGTGGTGTCTGCTAACGCCGACCTCCAACACTCCCATTGGCACTGATTGCAGTTTGTGCACAAACCGATGCATGAAGCAGATCTAATAAGAGGCCTGTGAAATCATGTTTTTCTCCACTCAAAACTTGTTTTCCAATAGGTTCCAAAGCATTCTTCCCTCTACTCCCAGTGGCTTAAATCCAACTGATGCTCCAGAAATGTTAAATACTAGTCTTCCTTTCCGACTACAAAAGGTACAAAAGTGCTTCCCAGCACCACAGAGGGAATGTTTTCTCATCCCAGTTGCTCTCTAATGGAAGGGAGATGGATTTTCTTAGTCATGTATAATTTCGCAGAGGATGGGAGAGAGGATGAAACGCGGTGATCCACGGCTGGGGCTCTGAGGTTGACCAGGGTGGGACGTGAACCTTGGCTGGGCCCAGAAACTTACTTAACCTCTCTGACCTGCAGTTTCTTCATTTGGATTGGAAAAAAAGATGATAGCATTTTCCTCCAGGGGCTGTTGTGGGAAGCAATTAACAAAGCATCTAGTACCAGCCCTGGCATAGAGTATGTCATTGGTCAATGGGAGGTCAAGTTAGTTGTTTTCAGGGCCTATTTAAAAATCATTAGATTGTGTAAATAAATGTGTCTCCCAAAATTCCCTCAGAGAAAATAAATATTTAAACTCTTTCATTATTTTTTTTTTGGAGGGGGGCAGATTTGCAAGTAATTGAAAGAGTTTTTCTTTCTGGACAAACCAGCTGATTACATGTTAGTTCATTCCTCTTCACATCCTCACAACTGAGTTATGGTTGTGGCTGCCTCTCCATGGAGTTCTGGGTTTAGAAGAACCGAAGACTCTTTGGGGTTAACTGGAAGAAATGAAGGAAACACCTCAGGACAGAGGCTCCACTTCCTCAGCTGTCACGGGGGTCTTCGGACTATACTTAGAGATGCTCCAGACTATAATGGGGTGTAATGGGCATTTGACATTTTCCTCTCTGGCAGCTATTCCTCTTTCCTTCTCAAAGGTGCTGATTTCTTGGGATTGTTTGCTGGTTTGCTTGTGGTGATCCATTCTCTCTGACTCTCAGCCCCACAGCGTGTAAGACTCCACTCTTACGTTACACTTAAGTCAACACAGTCATGGCCCTTCCCTGGTCACAGTTCTTCATTCAGGAGTGGGCATGTGAGTTAAACTGGTCCAATTTGGTGAATGTCAGGCATTTGGAAGAAATTCTGGGTCAAATGTTTGCTCTTTTCTGATGAGTTTGGCCTTGTGATGGGATAAAGCTGGAGCTTCTGGAGATATGAGGTAGAACCTGGAAATGAATCTGACACAGGAGAAAGCAGAGTCAAGAGGGGAGAGATTTGAATGCCAACTCAAGTCAAAGCCAAATTAGCCTCTTGAGTTTTCAATGACCAGAGACAGTAAATTCTCCACTGTGCTTAAGCCAGTTCAAGCCAGGACCTTTGTCACTGACAAGAGTTTTGTAACTGATACTACGGGCAACTTGAGAGTATTTGAGTAAGCAGAATAGAGAAAATCTATTCACCAGAATAGATAAAATCCTGATTCTCCAAGAGCTGCTACAGGATTTTTAATTGCTTTCTTTTAGACACTACATTCTACGTATCTGCCAAAGGAAACCCTCCATTGGCTGCCTCCAACACAGAAATGAAAAACAAAGCAGAAATTTAAGTGAAAACAATTCACAAAAATTTGTAAGACACTTTGCTGCAGGCTAAACTATCATGGTCATTTTGTAGATAAATTCTGATAAAAGTAATATACATAACATTGAAAATAATAATAAAGCCTTGTAACGTTCGAGGGGGTATCAGAGCCCAAGTATTTTCAATGAAATGACCCATCTACGAAGAGGTGAACCCATCCCCTATTCCCATATTGGGCAAAGCCTCTTCTTTCAGCTTTCTGAAGGCACCAAGTGATACCACCACTCTGCAACCTAAAAAGGGTTTTGTTGGTGGCAGTCCAGATGCTAACTGCCTTGAAGAGCAAATGAGTCATAATTTGTACCAGAGATGTTGCTGTAATTACAATACAATGAAAAAGCCAGAGCTCTTAATTGTTTCCACCGAATTAATAGACCTTGGGCTTGTGGGCTAGAAGCAAAGAAACTCAGCCAACAGCAGCAAAAAACCTGATATCCTTAGTTCTTTTTCATCCACACTTCTGCCCTGAGGGCCAACCATTTAAACTGTCTCCGGATGCAGAGTGGTCTCTGGTGGATTCCTGCTGGGTTCTGTGTGAAGCAGCATCAAACCATTTTTTTCTTCTGCATGCTGTATTGTAACAGCTATTTTGTGGAAGTAGACAGAGGCTGGCCGGGCAGAACTTTAAATAATGCTAGTGGGGTCTATCCTGGAATGTAACTTCCCATCATATGTCTGTCTATCTGGGAAGATACTTAATCTTAGCAAGATGAAGAAATTTTTCCTTCCTTCCTTCCTTTTCCTTCCTTCCTTCCTTCCTTCCTCTTCCTTCCTTTCTTCCTTCTTCCTTCCTTCTTCCTTCTTCCTTCCTTCTTCCTTCCTTCTTCCTCCCTTCCTCCCTCTCCCTCCTTCCTTCTCCCTTCTCTCCTTTCTTCTCCTTCCTCCTCCTCCTCCTCCCTCCCTTTTCTTTCCTTTCTCTTCTTCTCTCTTTCTGACTTGCTCTCTTTTCTTCTTCACTTTTAACCCCAGTTGTTTAGCCTCCCGAAGCTCTCCAGATAAGACAGATTCTAACTTAATTATAGCTTCCCGAGTGGTCTTTCTTGTAACACTTATGGTTTTTTAGTTGCAAGCTGCAGATCTGGGTAACAAGCAGAAAAGAATTTGTCGTAAGGATATGAGATAGCTCACAGATTTGAAGGAAAAACTAAAGAATCGCTTGTAAAAAGGTTGAGATCCAGAACAGGTCTGGACCCAGGTAGTAGGAACTATGAACATTCTTTTCATGACTCTGCAATAACTATTTTCCTTCTTTACAATAACTAGGATGAAGAATCAAAGGGACAAAAAAAAAAAAATCAATGCTGGAAGCTATAATTAGAAGTTTAGGATTACTTTATGCTTTGGCCTTCATAGCACCTAATCCAAGGCAGACACCAGATGGAATATATTAAATCAGAACAATTCACCTCAAATAGCTGCTGACACCTAAATTCACCTTCCCAGTTAAGGTCTGATTCATCATATATCCATTAATAATGCTTTCCCATTAAAGGTCATCAGAAAACGTCTACGAATTTATAGAAGAATTTGCCATCGATGTGGGTACTTCTTGGTCAATGGGACCTGGTTTGCTCCCATTTGCTGTAAACTTAGGGAATATTGAAAGAACTGGTGACTGGCTACGAAGAGCTGAAGTAGAGACTCGTAGACAAGTTAGATCCTCCTCCATCCTTTGTCTGGGTGTCATAGGCAGGACAAGCATGCTTTCAACATTATTCTCATGATTTGTTGAATACGTACTCCAAGAGCATTGGGAAACCCTGGGCATGGCCTTAATCTCCTAGGTCAAGTCTATTTTTCCTCTAGACTGTGCCTTTGTGCAAATAGAAAAAGGCACTGCCTACTACTTGGCCAGATTAAAAACAAGCCTCTTCCTCAGGCGCCTGAACTAGCAAAAGGTGCCCGCCCTGGTTGGATGCAGCCATGTAAGTGGCACAGTCCTGTGCCGGGGGCTTGGCTTGGGGAGCAGTCCAACTGACTGCATTTAGAGCCCTCTATCCCTTGGCTTGCACCTATGTGAAGTGAAGGGACTGTACATCCCTACATGGCATCCACACCCAAGATGAGCCCTTTCCATAGCAAAGAGAAAACATGACATAGCGTCAAAACAGATATTGCAAATCCATGAGGTGCTGTAGGAAATAAATAGACCCAACACATTATCTAAGTGCAGAGTCAATTGGAAAAGCCATAAGGTAGGTCAGCCTCTGCATCAAGAAAGGGAACTATTTTACTTGTCCATTTTTAAAAATTTTAAAACACCAAATACGTGAAAAAGTATAAACATTTGTGTAGGTATCATCAGGTAGGTAGATTTAACAAAAACCTTTTATCATATCTGATTCAAATTCTTTTAAGTCCTCCCACAGCGTACTACTGTCTCCCCCTTCCCTTTCTTCCATCCCCCACCGCTCCTCCCGTTGGTACCTATTCTGCCCATGCTTGTTTTTGATACTTTTGCTACGTCGTTTCACACAACAACAAATATGTGTTTAAAAGAACATATGATTTAAATGTGCATATAGTAAATATGTAACCTACATATATCATATAAACATATAATTAACATATAATGTAACATAATATATAGTATTAATGCAAAGTTTGGTGTGTTTTTACATTTTTATTTAAATGTTGTCATATAATTCAGATCTTTCTACAGTGTGCTGTTTCTAGTCCACTATTATCTTTCAGAGATTGATCCATATTAGTACATGTAGCTCTACTGCATTCAATTTCATTGCTGACTAGGATTTCACTATGTGACTAATTCACAACTTACTTGTCCATCCTTTTATCGATGGGCATTTAAATTGTTTCCAATTTTTTGCCTTAACAAATAGTGATGCAACAAACATTCTTGTGCCTGTCGCTTTGCATAAATGTGCAAGAGATTTTTGGGGGTTATATATCTAGAAGTAGAATTGTTGGGTCTTAGGATATTCACATCTTTGATTTTGATGGACATTGCCAATGTGCTCTCAGGAGTGATCTTACTCAATTTATACCAATTAATACTCTCACCAGCAATATGTGAGAATGCTTGTTTCCCCATATCCTTGCCAAAACTGGTTTTATCAGCTATTATCGCTTTGGCCAGCCTCAGAGGTATAAAATAGGATCATACTACGGCTTTAATTTGAATTTCCGTTATTATTAATGAGATTGAACTATTTTTTTCCCTGTGACTGTCTAGTTCACATTATTTGTCCATTTTTCCTGGATTGTCTTTTCTCATTGATTTGTAGGAATTAAAAATAAATTTTATTAAAAATTATTAGTTGGCGGTAGGCACTAAAAGAGCCCCTATCAGTCTGCAACTTGTATTTTAACTTTGTTTATGTGTCTTTGTTGGTACAGAAGTATAATATTTCAATATAACCATATTAAAAAACCTCTTCCTTTTGGTGTATGCCTTTGAGATATTGTTCCCTATGTTTAAAAATTCTCTATTTTTTTCTCCTCAAAATTTTAAACTTCCCTTTTCATACGCAAGTCTTAATTCCATCTGGAATTTACTTGTGTATATAGTGTGAGGCAGGGATATTTTTCTACAGCCAATTATCCCAGCACTTGAAAGAAGAGTTCTTCCTTTGTATTGCCATCTCTGTTATGAACTAAGTTCTCATTTATTCATGAGTCTGTTTCTGGGACTATTCCATCAGTTTCTCTGTCTCTCTACGTATAAATACCAAATTTCATTGTTTTCAAAAAAAGACGGTCCTTACTGATACGTTAAATGACACCATTCTTTGGGAGAGATGTGAACACCTCCAGGAAGGGCAATGCTCTAAATCAATGACAAATGTCATGTGCCATCTTGCTTGGGTTCCTTCCAATCTGCCAATCCACTCAGAGACAGTTAGAGGAAAATCCAGAGCACACAGGACTTCTGGGACAGGGAGAAGGAGGTAGACTTGGATAGAGGGGGGCTCTTGGGCAGGAAGAAAAAAGAATGACATATTCAAATTACTCTAATTTTTTTCTACACTTGCCCCAGAATATAAATATATTTGCCCAGAAATATGGTATTTCAATATATAAATGTGCCCCCACAGCATTCTCTAACTCTTATCATAAAATCATTACCAGAATCACATCTTACATTTATTGGCACATGGGCCAAACACTTGATACATATTACTTTATTAAATCCCATAACATGAGTAATTTCCTTGAAACATACATGAGAATTTTAAAACTCAAAGAAGGGAAATGACTTGTCCAAGATCACATAGTCTAGTTAGTGACAAAATTCAGTTTACATTTCTTGCTGCTAGATTATGCTGCCCTCCATGCTGGGCATGTCGAATAGGGTTATCTACTTTTGAAGGGAGACAGTGAATCTTATTTTACCATTACGTCCTCAACCCAAGCACTGTGTTAGTCACACAACAGATTCTCAATCAATATTTGTAGACAAGAATGAACAGATGCATGTTGGCTGTGGGTCTGTGGTTTCTGAGTCATGAAAGCCCTAAGAGCTTTACTCAGTAGGTTGGGAGGGAAGAATCTTCACCTTACTTCCTCTGAAAGCCATGCCAGACCTCTTTTCTATGATCCTTCAATGATGAGCTGAGTTACATCAACAATATACAGCAACATACTTCTTTCTACACAGATCCCAGGAATGTACCAATAGAGTTGGGGATAGGGGCGCACAAAGTCAGTTCCTGCCACACTTCCAGTTTGGATGTGTGATTCTAACTTCCAGGAGTAATTTTCCTATTACCCAGATATTTCGGCATCACTGGCTTTGATTCACATCGGAGGCAACACAGCTTTGCCTCCTCACGAAACTGTGTGCTAAATCTGAAAAGTTGTTGGCAGCTCAACCCCACAGACTGCTGCTGCCACAGTGGGGATTCCCAGCCAGCACAGAGGCCCCTGTTGCTGAGTGGAGTTCCCCAACATGAGAAGTGAGTGGGCCATAGAACTCATTGGTCTCTGGGGGATCATCAGCTCCATACATCTCTCTTGAATAACTGTTTTTTAGGGGGAGCATCTGCAAAGGTGGGTGGTTATAGTGTGCTGGGAGCTGGTTTTGGAAGGTGTGGGTCTCTCTCCAGGGTCTGCAGAATTCTGATGGCTTCATAACAGGGAGCCTCCTATCTCTAACCTCCTTGGATTAACCACTTTGCCATCACTGAATTGAGCTCAACTCTAGAGCCTACTCAGGCCCTACGTGGTGGCCCCTGTTCCAGTCGTAAGCATTCAGGAAGCTTTCCATCCAAGACAGAAAGTGCCTTAATGTTAACTTCTTTGGGCTAGGAACTCATAGCTTATGTCATGATCATTCACTTGGATTCTGGCATTGACTCACAATTCCCTGGAAGCTCGGTACTTTCTGGCTGCTCCTCTGTCCATGGTTCCCAGATCAATCTTTATCAGCTGCTGGCTGGTCCTGGCCTCAGGCACCACACTCCTTGACATGGATTCCCATCTCATGTCCACACACACCATTGTCTTGATCTACCACATGACTTGACAGGCAATCCCACACAGCTTAGAGAAGCCCCCTTATTTTCAACAGTCCATCATCCATTTGACAAGTATTTCCTGGACACCTACTCTGCTCTAAGCACTCTTCTAGGCATTACAACAATAAACAGGTAAAAGTCGCCACCCTCAAAGACTTACAATCTAGAGAGGAGGAGAGAAAACCTGTGCACAAATGAAGAACTATTTAAAATACTATCCAGTAGTAATGAGCAGGGCCATGAAGGAAAAATAAGGTAAGGTTAGAGAATTCTGAATACCCAGAAATTACATTTTGACTATGGATTAAAGCAGAAAAAGGCCCTTGCTAGGCTTGGCAAATGTGTTGTATGTGTATCACCTCCCCTACCTCCAAACCCAAGGCCACAGAGCCCACTGCTAATCAACAATGTCATTCTTATTCATTGAGACTATATGGTGGTTGTGGGAGTGTGTCACTTCAGATAAAGGGTAACATTTGAAGGAGACCTGGATGAATGAGGGAGAAAACCACATGGAGATCTAGGGGGAGAACATAATGGACAAAGAGGCCAAGGTGGACATAAGCTTGACAAGATGGAGGAACAGAAAGTAGTCCAGGGTAACTGGAAGAGACTGAGAGAGGAAGAGGGTGGAAGAATTGAGGCCAAAAAGGCAGGCAGGGGACAGAGCACAGATCATGTGGATATCTGAGGCCACAGTGGGGCATTCAGGTTGTACCCAAAGTGCGTTGAAAAACCACTGGATGCTTATAAGCAGGGGAATGATATGACCTGATTTACGTTTTGAAAACATTTGTGGAGGACAGATTGTAGCAAGCAAGAGTGAGACAGATAGGAATCTATGACAGCAGACCAGATGAAAGATGGTGTAGTGGCAATGGGGGTGATGAGAAGTGGTCATATCAGCATGTATGCTGTCTGACAGGCTAGCTGGGGAACGAGAGGAAAAGAGAAAAGTCAAGGATGACCCCTAAGTCTTCTCTCAGTCCTGACCTAGTTTAGAGGTATGAAATGAGAAAACAAGCACATGAAAATGTGCTCCTCATCAGGAACTTCCTTTGGAGATGAAGCCTCTTGGCCCATTAGATCTCAGCCTAAATCCCCAAACCACCAAGTGACATCTAACCCAAATTATACCTACTCATAGGAAGTGATGTTTCATGCATATACTACTTATAAACTGATCCAGGGACAGGAAACTGCAAGGAGAGCAGGACCAGGGGTTCCAGAAGCCAGTCTAGGACCCCTGAACACCCAGAAATTACATTTTGATTATGGATTAAAGCAGAAAAAGGCCCTTGCTAGGCTTGGCAAATGTGTTGTATGTGTATCACCTCCCCTACCTCCAAGCCCAAGCCCGCAGAGCCCTCTGCTAATGAACAATGTCATTCTTATTCATTGAGACTAGAAACCACCTCACTCTCCTTACCAACACAATACTTTATGTAGTCACTTTCAGTTAATCAGCATCAGCCTGGCAGATAATCGTCATTCTGGCTCACAATCTATCCTAATGGCTTAGTTCTTCAAGACCGGACACACCTTTAGATATCTTGTGACAATCTCCTATCTGAAACTACTTTCAGCCACATTATAAATGGATCAGAAAAGAAAATATATTTATTAAACTTTGACCTGAACACTTTACACAGACTGTATTGTCATGTTTTGGCAGAGTTTATCTTTGATGGCAGTGTTAATTACATCCAGACATCCTCAGGCTTCCAGTGCCTGCCGTAGTCACCGACACCACTGTGCTGTTCCTAACAGATCTGCTGTCCCTGAGTGATTCTGGAGGCCTCACACCTCTATTTACCTCCTTCTCAACCAGGACTCCCATTTCTCCATTCTCCCTGCACGCGATACCAGTGGTATTAGGTTAATCCTGCAAATATGTCAATCAGCTGATATGTAATGCCCTTTTCCCACAAAATGATGCCTTAAACCCAGTAAAATGGATCACTTCATGATATCCTTATGGTATCATTCTAAAAATGGGAATTTCTGGAATTGTGACAGAATTTCTGAGAAGAATGGTATTCGTGATCTGGGGACGAGGAGCTTTCAGCACTTTTACAAGTTTTACACTGGATTGGTAAGAATCCAGGTAGGTTGCCACTATCACTGCTGCCATAGAAAGCCAGTCCTTTTCTGCTAATGCCCAAAATAAAGGAAGGGAGCCCTACATCAAGAGTCATCTTTAACGATCTTTGGAGCAAAAGAAAAATAATGTGCTATCCTGATTCTTCCAAAACTTTTCTACTAATCCTGCACACATAATACCTCAACTTCTAGGTATTCCTTGGGGCGGACTTTATCCACACTGAACTACAGGCTGAAGAGGCTCAAAAGGGAAATTTCTTAACCGTGTATAGTAATCTAACCACATCCTGCCCAGAAAGGAGGGGCTGAGCTGTGGGTCACTGCCCAAGGCATCTTAATGCATGGGCCTTTTTCTTTTCTTTTCTTTTCTTTTCTTTTTTTTTTTTTTGGTTGTTTATTTTATTTGGGGCTATGCACTTGGACTTTTGAGAAAATTCTCTGTCATCATTATCAAGACAATCTTTCTTACACTTTGGGGAGTTTAACTAACCCCACCCACACAAATAGAGTGACTCACCCCAGAGGGGTCTGAGCTGGTGTCTGGTAAGGCAGTGAGATTAAACAACTGCTTTAAAAAACAATGTCCTAAATTATCCCTGTAGCAATTGCCTCTAGGAAGAAAGGCCCAGAGAGAGGACATCCAGATACTATTTCATAAATATATCAGACAAAGTCCCAGCAGAAAATAATGGCACACTCAAATTGTGTAATATGAGGAGAGTTTATGATAAAGAGACTCTTTTCAGAGAAGTGGTCAGGGTATGGGGAAACAAGAAACAGTGCAGCATGTGGGGCCAGCCTTAGGGCTACTCCCCTTACTATTCCTAGACCTGAAGAGGGACTGGGAAGAAGCTGTTTCCCAGGAGAGAGAGATCTGTGAGGAGAGGGTCCCTAACAAGAGGCAGGAGCTTGGCCTCACTGTGTTGGGACCCAGACAGTCCACTTTGTCCCCACCACAGGAAGCAAATCAGGGGAATAAATACCTCAATTTCACTCTTACCTGATTGCCAAATCTCCTGCTGTTGCCTCCACCTGGCCAGGGCAGGAAGCTCAGTGATTGGTCCTCAGGTCAGCCTCCCAGGGCACAGCACTGGATGAAGAAGGGTGGACATGGGCTCTAGAGGGGTAATCAGAAGACATGCAGAAGATAAGGTAAATCTATGTATATTCAAGTAACTCAAGTCCAAGAAAAATAAGACATCTCTTTAAACCTTCTCTAGCTCCAAAAATCTATAACTTTAAATATACTTATTTTTTTTTATTAGAGAACTTGGTATTTTCATTTCCAGATTACCCAAGAAGACCCTTAAAAGAATGTGTCTAAATCCAGAGTGGAAAATGGACTTTATCTCACACATCAATTCCAGTCAATAGTTTGGACACTGTTGAGTTGAGGGTTGGGAGGCCCCGCTAACTTCAGCAGGAATAGTGCTATGTTGATGGGTAATGCCTGCCATGGACTCCTCCAGAAGGGCAAGGGGTAGTGAAGTCCTCATAGTAATATCTAATGAACCAAGGCAAAAGGAAGAATTGAGGTAATTATCTATATTATCTGGTTTAAAATAAATTTATCCAAAATATTCCCTTTAAGTATGTGTATGTTTATTTGTTTGTGTATAACTTCAATTTACCTGCTTTCTCCAGAACAAAAAATATTTTTTTATGATTATTGCATACACCATATTGTGTCAGTTTCTGGGAGCATGAACAGTTGATACTTCTGATTTTATCCCACTAACAGCTTTATGTTCACATGTCCAAATGGCATTGCTGATCTTACAAAATGACTTGTTATTTTTATGTTTACTCTCTATATCAGTACAGTCCAATACAGTAGCCGTGAGCCATGTGTGGTTATTTAAATTTAATTAGAATAAAATAAAATAAAAAATTCTGCACCTCAGTTACACTAGCCACATTTCAAGCATTCAACAGGCACTTATGGGACAGCACAAATATACAACAGTTCCATCATTATAGAAGGTTCTATTAGAAGGTAGTGCATGTAGATCCCAAGGTTGGACAAAATGAAAATGATGTGTCTATAAACATCATTGAGGCATTTCAATAATCCTATTATGTACCAGGCAACAAGCTAAGTGCTTTATAAACTTTATCTCATTTAATATATTTTTTTCTTTTTTCTTTGTATTTTGTGGTGATAATGCTTAAGATCTACTTTCAGGAAATTTCAAGTATATAATACGGTAATATTAACTATATTAACCATTTCGTACATCAGATCCTCAGAACTTATTCATCTTATAACTGAAACTTTATACCCTTTACCTACATCTCCCTATATCTCCCTCCCCCAGTCCCTGGCAACCACTATTCTCTCTGTTTCTATGAAACTAACTTTCTTTGTTTTTTTTTTAGATTTTGCATACAAGTGATACCATACAATATTTGTCTTTCTTTGTCTGGCTTATTTCACTTAACACAATGCACTCCAGATTTATCCATATTGTCACAAATGGCAGGATCTTTTTACGGATGGCTAAATATTATTCCTGTGTGTGTGTGTGCGCGCGCGTGGATTCCTCACGTCCTCTTAATCCATTCATCTGTTGACAGACACATAGGTTATTTCCATATCTCGGTTATTGTGAATAATACTGCAATATGAGTATAGATATGTCTCTTCAAGATCCTGATTTCATTTTCCTCTGGTATATACCAAAGTGGGAGATTGCTATATAACATGGTAGTTGTATTTTTAATTTTTTGAGGAACTTCCATACTGTTTTCCATAGTGGCTGCACCAATTTACACTCCCACCAAGAGTACACAAAGGTTCCTTTTTTCCACATCCTCACCAACATTTGTTATCTCTTGTCTTTTTAATAGTCACCCTAACAAATGTAAGGTAATATCTCATCATAGTTTTCACTTGTATTTCCCTGATGATTAGTGATGTTAAGAACATTTTCATGTACCAACTGATCATTTGTTTTTCTTCTTTGGAAAATGTCTCTTCAGATCCTTTACTCAATATCTCATTTAATCTTCACAACTACTCTGTGAGGGAGGAATTATCATTCGCATATTATAAACAGGCCAAGAGAGGTAAAGCAACTTGTCCCATAACCACAAGGCAGTAATTAAAAGAGATCAGATTCAAAACCGGAACTTTCTGACATCAAAGCTCATGCTTGTTTATTATTTCTATACCTGCAAAAGAAATAGCAAGTCTATTGAATAATTCACTTTCAAAGTAGAATGGAACTTTTATTGTGTTTCAAGATTTGAGTGAATTTCATAAAATTGCTACATAAAAACTGCAGATCTATACCGATAATTTTTCTCATCACTGAACACTCCTGCTTGCTAATCTATTAAACGCTAGATGACTTTTAAAATGTTTTATTATCTTAAATCATATGAAGATTATATTTATGTGTGTTTAATATACAGACAATATTGCATATTAACAGTGAAAAAAAAAACCAGAATAAAAAAATTAGGATACACCAGACATCTAAAATTGCCTGGAAAATCAGAACTCACAGGTTAAAAATAAGATTACATTCTAAAACTGATGGACACCTGGCGAAATATCTCATTATTAGATATTTACATGAAGACATTCATTTCTATGTGCTCCCTTATTAGGCTTCCTGTCATGTCCTCAGATGAGTTAGCTGTGGATTATGCTTTGTACGGGGCATACCTCACACATAACAAATGCTGTGAAAAAACTGGAAATGGGTAATGTGTTCTTTATTAAATAAAAGAGAAAACACCACAAAAAACTGACAGATACTAAGATGAAATACAATTTATTTTCAAAACCAGTATATTTCTTTACATAATAGATTGTCACCTGCTGTTCATAATGTATGATAAAGTGAACTATGAGATGTCCTTGAATTAATCTCTTCTCCATCTTTAGTATTGTGAATATGAATTAATAAGCAAATAATGATTATTGTAATACTTATTCCATCTGTATCAGTCAAGGTCTCATTGAGAAATAAATGGTACACTCAAACTGAGTAATTGAGGAGAGTTAATAAGGTGATGACTATTTATCAAGGTATAGAAAGTGTTTAGGAAAATCAACAAGGAAAAGTGTATACCCCATGGTAAGCAAGAGTGAGGAGCCATTACTACCTAAGCCTGCAGTAGGGGAGGAACAAGAGAAGGAAACACTGGGATCAGAGAGGGCAGCTGCATGGAGAAAGCACCTGATGGAAGCTGTGGTGTTCTGTAGAGGGACATGGTATACTTAGAGTGACTCAGCAGGGAGAGCCACCTCACTCACCAACTACTCTCCAAGATGAGGGCAAGGTTGTCCACTAAGACAGTCTAGACAGGGCAGCCTCCTGGGGCACCCAACAAGAGGGAGAGAAGTAAAGAAGGGGGATACACAGATCATACCATGCACATTATCTGTTAGTGCTGTTTGAGAAAAGACCAAGGACAGTGATGCATGAGGTTAATGTTAATGGTGATAAGGCTGACTAACAACAGACTTCTTTACATCACAGACAGTCACTTATGGCCAGTTAGATCTTTGAGGTAGAAGAAATGCCTACATCTCAGGCCTAGGCAGGCATGGGTCTCTCTCCATTACCGGTTCAAGTACAGTAACTGAATATTGGACTTCACTACGGGATTTCTTTCACACCATGGTAAAGGACATGGCAACTAGATCATGGGACTAACCTGAAACAAACGGGAACTTACCAAGAACATTTGCTTGATTGTAAAGACTGCTAGGTTAGTGGCCCAAGATTTGGCAGTTAGAGTTACAGTGCTGAGAACAAAGATCATGGGGTAGTCTTAATTCTAAGGAGCTGCTTGCTGAATTTAATTTTGTGGGCTAATTTTTTAATCACTATTTATCAAGTGCCTACTATGTCCCAGATACCAGGGCACCTATCGCCTCCAGCTCATCTCATTCCTAGGCATACCATTCCCTTTTCTTTAGTTATAACTTGGCGCTTGCTGCTCCATCTCCCTGATCTCCCCGTCTCCACCCTGGTCTGGTAAACTCCTACTCTTACTTCAAAACCCACCTTGGAGATCACGTCCGCTGGGAAGCCTTTCCAATTCCTACCCTGAAGGCTGAGAAACTCCCTCCCTCCCACAGCTCTTGGCTCATCATGGCTGTTATAGCACATATCAGAATATAGTGAAATAAATCTATTTACATGTCTGTCTCCTCAGCTTTGTGGGAACTAGTGCTTAGCCTGGAAGAGGCTTGGTTTTCATGATGGCGATGTGGGAAGAGGTAGATAAATGAAGACTAAATAAAGTCCCTGATCTCTGCCTTCAAAAGAAGGGTAATCGGAAAAAATACAGAATGCCCAGTCAAATTCGAATTTCAGATAAGAAACAAATAATATTTAATATAACTTTTTAAACATATCTCATGTAAATAAATTCAAATATTGCATAGGACACACATAGGCTAAAAATTATTTGTTTTTCTGAAATTCAAATTTAACTGGGCATCCTGTATTTTAATTTGTTAAATCTGAAAACTTTATTCAAAGGACTCATATTCCAGTTGATGAAATAAGATATGACTACATGGGCCATTCGCACTACCACGTAGAGCATGCTAAGAAGAAAGAGTGGCACAATTAGGGAGTGTTAGGAGAGGCTCTGATGGCACTAGCCCAGAATAAGCCCTCCCTTTTTGTAAGTACAGAAAAAAAGGAGAGAAGTCATGTTTACTGGCTACCCCAGCTTGCAGAAGCATGGTATGCTTGAAAGCACCCTAGATTTGGAATAGAAGATCGGAGCTTAAGTTGCAGGCAGACACCGATCAGCTGTGTGGCTCTCAGAAAATCGCTAACTCTACATGTCATTTTTCTTTCCCATAACTGAAAAGTTCAAAACCAATTTTGTAAAAAAAGGAGGGAGTCTTTTCGTACACTTAGGGATTCATATAGGATCCACTCTGAGAAAACCTGGAATCTTCCTGTAGCTGCATCCACTACCCCACACTCTTCTGACACCCGTCACTGACAGAAGCTAGCCTCTAAGCATAAGCCAACAAATTTATACTTATTCCATACCTCATCCCTCAGAATTTTCTATATCAAGAGTTGGCAAGCTTTTTCTGTAAAGGGCCTTACGGTAAATATTTTCGGCTTTGCAGGCCATCTAATTTACAAATTATAAACTATTTTGGGCTTTTGAGTTTCTGTTGTAACCACTCAACTCTTCCACTGTGGCATGGACGCAGCCAAAGACAATACGGAAACGAGTGTGGCTGTGTTTCAATACAATGTATTTATGGACCCGTATTTATAGAAAGTAGAATTTCATGTAATTTTCATGTCTCATGAAATCTTATTCTCCATTTTTTAAAATCTTATAAAATGCCAATAACCATTTGGAGCTTGAGGGCCATGAGAAAAGACAGCAGGCTAGATTTGCCCCTCAGCTGTGGTTTGCCCACTCCTGTTCTAATATGACTGAACTGTTAACCTCTGATAAACTCTTCTCCCTGGAGGAGTGGTACATCTACTACTCTTGCCCTAGAGTAGAGTTAGGAAAAGAGCTGATCTGAGTTCTTATCCAGCCCCGGCCTCTGCTGTTACTTGCAGTGTGAATCTAGGGAAATCATCCCTACTTCCTGTCTCATCATCCTGCATCTGTTTAAAAAAAGACCGAGGGTGACGGAGCATTATATTTAACGACTGCTAAATAAAGTAGTTGGGAAATACAAATGAGGTAAATAAGGACAGACACTTAACAGGGAAGGTCCAAATGTTGAGTAATACTGAAAATCATTAGCAAGAGAAACAGAGAAATCAAATTGTTTTCCTTATAAATTTTCCACCATGACTTTTTTTACTTCATGGAAAGCAGAGTAATGTGTGAGGTCATTTTTCCTCACACATTATTCACTTTCGTGTAGCGTGTAAAAAAAAAGGAGAAGTTTCTCTCGACAGAGAAGCCCCAAAGCCTGAAGGGAGCATTTTCTCACAAAGGTCATTTCTGTCCCTCCCCTAACCCTCCCCTCTCTTCCTTTTCTCCCAACCACATCTCTGCTACTAGAAGCATATCTCACTTTTCTCAGTTACAGGGAGTCCCTTTCTTGATTCTTTCCTCCTGCGGGACTGTGGTGCTAAAAATATCAGTTATATTGCAAAGCCAGGAACTCAACACAAACTACAGTGCTTAGAAATCATTGTTGTTTTGATGAGATGATATCAGAAAGATAGATAAAAGTGAGTAACATCCTTAAAACTTATAAAAGCACAAAGTGCCAGGTAAACAACAATACAGAAAACCCAACTATAAAGAAGGTACTTGTTTCAATAACCAGGGAATTTTTTGCTGTTGAAACACGGCAATCGACTTTAAATGATAATCCTAGAGAGTTTACAAAAAAGGCCTTCTAGATGACATGAAGAGAAAACATTAGGTTTTGATAGAAGTAGAAAGCATCCACCAGAATGGAACGATACTTAGAGATAATTATGGTCAAGTACAGGGTGCCAGAATGCTGGTGTCTATCCACCAAGTTACAGTAGAAGCTAATTTTCAATCACTTTGAAAGTGACATTTTTACTTCACGGCTGATGAATCTTTCACAATCTCCGTGTATTTACAGAGCATTTAGTTCAACCAAGGCCGAAGAAAAGAAGAAGGTGCATTCTCTTTAGAGCCTTATTCCCGCTCATATGCTTAAGTAAGTGGCTTAAGAGAAGAATCCTGGAGCACAAAAGAGAATGCCAGAATTCAGGGCCTGGTCTTGCCCCTTTCGAGCCAAGTGAATGTGAGTGCATGAAACTCTTTGAGCCTCAGTTCCTTCATCTGTAGAATGGGGATAATGCTCTATTCTATTTACCACACAGCTCTGTTGTGAAGCTCAAACAAGACACAGAAGCAGGGCTTTGAAAATTATAAAAATAGAAGTGCCTTCTATGATTATTATTATTATTATTGAAGGAGAAATAACTGAGCCAACTGCTAAGCTCATGAACAGCTACTTCAGTTAGTTGAACAGATGACTTGTAAGGGTTAATAAGCACATGTCTGATCACCACTTTAGGCCTGGTGAGTCAGAGCCCAGGAGCACGAGGCTCAGATCATGGGCTCCATGGGACCAGCTCATCTGACTTGGACAGCAGGAGCTTCCAAGTTAAAGAAATCTGGAATTGAATCCTGTCTTTGCCTCTTACTCACTAGGCAAGTCCCTTATTCTATCCAAGCCTCAGTTTCCACATCCCTAAAATTGGGACATTAATACTACCTTGCAGGTTTTTCACAAATAGGAACAAGTACTGTAAGGGGAAGAGGCCATATCTTTAACCCTTACCAGCTATTTTGCAAATGCATGTGGAGATAGCCTCTGTGGACAACCTGCTCAGGTCTATTCTTATTTCTTGGAAAAAAAAAAAAAAAGATTCCAAAAAGACATGACCCACCAACGATGGGATTTGCATCTAAAAATGACAGCACATTACATACCGACTTCTTTCAGTTATGTTTCTTATAATAATATAGTCCTTGAGATATACCAAAGAAAATTTTGTAATTTGACCTAATATGGCCATAACACTGCCCCATGCTCAAAACCGTCAATTCTCTCCATCCCCCAACTCTGTTCCTTTGTCATAGTGAATCCTTTCTAAACTTCTGCTTCACTTTTCCCCTATATTCAACCCAATACCCTAATCGAACTATTTCTCAAAGTCACTCTCTGCCTGGAAAGCCTGACACTGTCCTAAATCAGGTATCTTGGAAACAGAAAATGAGATGCTGAGATTTGGTACAGAAGGCTTACTGGGGAGCTCTCAAGAACACCTGAGAAGGAAAGAGGGATGCAGGATTGGACAAAGAAAGAAGTTGAACCACGATGCATCCAAAACTGAGGTCTCAGTTGACTCACGTAAAGCTCTGGAGCTGAAATGGCCCTTCAGGGATTTCATAAATTGCATCTAGGAGCTATGCACTCTATGCTACATTGACCAGTCATTAAAGGTGGGCTTCCTCCAGAGAGGGGGCATAACTTTTGGCAAAGGAAAGTTCTCAGAGAGGGGCTCAACTGAGATCCATCAACAGCCAGCCCTCCCTGCAGCTGGGCAACAGGCATCTCCTCCTGAAGGACTTCTGGGAAGTACCCCCCACATACACTCACTGATCCTATTTCCAAACCACTGCCTCACCATGAAGCCCACTCTGACCCTGTATTCTTTCCCTCTTCATAAGATATGCCTATCACACATACGAGACACTTCCAGGTGCCTCTTGCATTGCCAGAGTGCAGAAGTCACAAAGCTCAAAATATATACTACTTGGTACTTCTTAAAATCCCAGTGAATGTAGAAATTGAGAAAGTCCTACTCTCTTAAACACATGGAGTGATGCGTGTGCTTCTTATAGTTAAAATTTCCAAGACCTCAGCATATTATTTAAACATACTTGATGCTTCTTAGTCTGGTTCCTCATTTTGTTTATAGGAAAGAATATCTCATTAGTAACAATACAATTCTATTCTTACACAATATCCATTGGGTTTTCATTTC
This sequence comes from Pteropus medius, assembly GCF_902729225.1. Taxonomy (NCBI): domain Eukaryota; kingdom Metazoa; phylum Chordata; class Mammalia; order Chiroptera; family Pteropodidae; genus Pteropus; species Pteropus medius. The sequence goes on from NW_024344378.1 coordinate 38,937,735, forward strand.
CTTTATTTGTTGAATAATTTTTCTTTATAAAGTATTCTCTTGAAAATATAACAAGAAGTACTAAAAGGAAAATGTCAGACTAGACAAGCAGGGTCAAATTAATAAGAAATCTTCCAAGTTACACGAAATTACATAAAAGTATCAGCCATAAAGAAAATATCATTGTAGATAAAACCCAATATTCACTGTAAGTATACCTATCTAGCTCCCTTAAGAGAATAAATATTAATGCCATATTAGTGTCATCGTTTCACATATGAAAGTGATTTACTGAATCAAAAACATGAAAGTGGTTACTTTGCAATAAATAGGTTACATAAATGAAAAAAAAAAATGAGTAAAATGGATGAATGAAGCCAAATTCTTTACCAAATAGAAGAGATACATGTGTGAAAGGTGTGTGTGTGTGTGTGTGTGTGTGTGTGTGTGTGTGTATATATATATATATATATGTATGTTTACACGTTTATAAAATATATAAAATAAAATAATGTGTTTATATTATTTTACATGCATCTCATCTCTACATAAATGTGTATATGTGTACACGTGGGCTTTAGGGGAATATCTCCCCACACACGTTTCCCTAACAAATTATATATAGCTGTTGTCTTTGGTGAAATTACACTACTTCACTCTGACAGATCATTGCAAAGTGAAGGGCTGAAGTATCTTCAGCTCTAAGTCGACGGTATGGCTTGCTACATATGATCCCTCCGATGTTTCCAAATATATAATACAACACCCTACACAGTACCACTTAGACCCAGGCCAGCAGCCCACCCCCACCCCCACCTCAGGGTACCTTTTTTGGAAGTCTTGTGCACATTTTTCTAAATCCTCCCCAGGTGCCTGGGATCAACCAGGGTTAGCAGTGTCATCCAGGTTGGGCATCCCCATCCCAGACCAGGACTTGCATGGGCCCTGGCCCCCATTTCTCCTTTTCAGGGAACTCTTTAACTCTCCTCCCCAAGGTGGGGTTGAACAGATGCTCCAAGAAACCCCTGACCTCACACCTCTTGGTTGTCTAGGGCCTGTGGTCAAGGCCCTGTTCCAGGAGGCTGGCCTGGCAAATGGGTCACCCCACTGGCCAGCATGGTGTTTCTTCACACAAGATTGGGCTGCCAGAATGGTGCTGGCATACTGATTTGGGGTGACTCATTCATGTTGGACATAGGATGATTCAGGACTATGGGTTCACTGTCCACTTGAGCCTGGTGTTTGTGGGTCTGTCAGTGTTCCCACTGCAGTGCTGTGTGACTCCCAACCTCATTGCTGGCTCAAGGATGGTCACCCCACTCTCACATGCTCCTTGCCATATGTCAGACAGTCCTCAGGAGTGGCCTCACTCATCTTCTCCAAGGTTTCTGAAGACTGTTACTCCACGATGCAAATGACCACAGACTTTTTGATACATGTCCCCTCATCTCTGATCAATGTGGTGACATTGCATTTTCCCAGGTTGGTCTCTTTGTGGGAATGGGACTGACCACTCTTCTTGCTGGGCCCGTGGGACTCTCTCCCATCATTGACACTGAAAGAGGTCACTAGGAATGTAGTAACTACAGCCTAAATTATTCAAGAGAACACATGGTTGAAAAATGTATTATTCTACATTCATATTATAAAATTACAAACAGTAAATTTAACATGACCGAAACGAATCATCGATCCCATTTTTCTGTGTACTCTGGGTAAAACTTACATTTGTGGTCACCAGCAAAGAAGCACGGTAACAATTCTTAAGAGTCAAAGGAGGCCAGTACTCACAAGCAGCATGATGGAGGATAAAGTGCCATGAGTAACGCTACAACCAGCGTTAAATAAATGATTAGAGAGCTGAAGAGGTAAGAAGATCTATCTATATTGCTTCAATACAAACAGGTTCCCAAGAGCTGTGGCATTGTGAATAATAACTTATTTCTTACCTTTTTCCCCTGGTGGGAGATATGAAGTTAGCCAGGAACAGTGCATTTGACAATAAAGAAAACAAAGGTGGTTCCTGAACTAAACAGGAAGAGATGGCGCCTAGACGCCATAAAGAATCTTCACATGCACTGACTGGGCGATAAACAAATACATGAGTATCACTTCTTTACCCATCTACATTTTTACTGATAAGTTACTATACCTCACACAGTTTGTTAATTTTTTAACCAAATTGTTTATATAGACAAGAGCCCTGCAAAATATATTTTCCCAGGGCCATGTTAGGGCCTAAAGGTGGCCCCGATCCTATGTGAGTTTTAAAAAATCACACTGAAACCTAGAGATACTGAATGAACAATAACTTCCACGAGATTTTTTTTTTAACTGCAGAAAATTCTCTGAACACGTTCCAGATTGTGATGAATACCATTATTAGAATCACTTGACGAAACTTTGTAGCAATCCAGTGGAACGTCTTCAAGGAAATTTTTTAAAAATATAATGACTCTTAAAATCAAAATAAATGTTGAGACCAATGAGACGATTTCCTTTGCCCCATGTCAGTCATATCCTTACCCTTTTTTGTTATTCACTAGGTGAAAATTCTGTAATTGCTTCAAATTCAAATAAAGGGAATTCATATTTAAAGACAACCTAATACAGCACTGACCTTAGGTCACTATATCCTTACCTAGCTGTTTCACCTTCTTCTTTTCTCCCTCTCACCTTGAAGTAGTCTAAAACCCAACAGACCAATGAAAACATTTCCTTGTTTTCATAACCTCCTGAGAAAAGACTCCATCACTCTGTCCAATTACCTATTCCAGTGTTGAACACTGTTCACACCGCTTCCACACAGAGCACCCATCCTTGATCTGATGAATGTATCTGTGGACTGACTGTCCGTGTCTCTTGCGTCCCAACCAGAGACATCCAGTTGACCCTATCCTAGCCCATCCAGGCAAATAAAACTTTTTCAAGAGGCAAGTAACTTTTCAATAAAGAGCGTACCTAAATCCTTCTGAATTTATCTGCTGCTTTCAAACACAGACTCAAAATATTTCTTAAATTAAAAAAAAAAATTCATTCCCAGACATGCTAATAAATCTCTACCCTGAAAAACATTTAAGCCCCTTTAACTCTATGACAAGCTATGAACATCAGTCTGTTACTTTTCTAGTATTTTTATTTTGGTTTTTACTCTTCTTCTCATTGCTGTTTTTCTTACTTAAAATTAAGGTCTCCAGATTTTAACTCATGTAAAAGAAACATATTATTCCACTTCGTATCTGTTGTGGGGTTTGCCTGACAAATTTTCTCAATCCTTGCGAAGCAGAAAGGTAAAGTTCCATTATGCCAGCTGGTAAGTCCAACTCCACTGTAGTAACACACCACCACTGCGCCCTCATTCCCACTCCCTAGAATGGCAGAAAAACATGTTTCCCCTTAGACCTCCACAAGCTCCTGCCTGATGGTTTTAGAGGCTTTGGGACACATTTGACATCTAGATGTGAGATATGAAAGCTAGAATGCAGTGATTCACATTTGTAGCATTTATGAATTTTACATGTTAAAAAAAATGGAGCTCTCTTTCATTCACTGTATATGAATTTAAGTTGACAAATTGATAGTGGAAAACTTAAGCTTGACCATTGAGGTAAACTTAGTTACTGCTTTATTTTAGTCTCCTTGGGAGGGATTCATCAGTCATTTCAGGATGCTCCACTCCATTTCTCTTTTCCTTACCTCTATGGAGTGATCCAAGTTGGGAGAGGAGGCTTTTGAAACCTCCTGGCATCAAGCTGAAGTCATCAGTAAGTAGGATACTGAAAATATTTAACAAGCAATAGGGTATAGGCACCAACCAATCAGAACAGACACCCAATGAACACAACTGATAAAGCCTTGCTGGTGACTACCAGGTGCCGTCAACCCTGCCCATCAAATTCCATCCACACTGACTTCCAACGGAGTTTGTTCTTTATCCTTGGGACCTACCACTATGGCATCTGTGGTTGAAACAGCTGCATCCTGCTCTGTTCTCAGGTTGATGGGTCCTCAAAGGTCATGCAGATTACTCCAGAGACTACTCAATCATTTGACATCTAGACATAAGAAAGGTAAATTAGACTGCAATGATTTACATTTGTAGCAGTTACGAGTTTTACATGTTTAAAAAAATGGTAAACACAAAAAGCCACTCTTACAACTCAGAGGGATGGAAAATTTTTGATTCTGTGGTATCTCCTGGGACTGCAGGCATCTGGGGGTGGTGCTTTAAACTTTCTCTGCCTAACCTTCCTGTGGCCTTTTGTAGTTTGCCGCTTGCAGAGCCGTGCTGGAATGGCATACTTACCTACAAGAATCGCTTTCTTTCTCTTGAGCTTCATCAGGAAGCATGGCACAAGGCCCCAAATCCATTCTATCCCATCCTTAAAGCTCAAAAGAAGGTCCCCAAAAGCTCAATAGAAGGGAGCAGGGCACTAAACGTTTGTTCAAGCTCCTCACCAGCTTCTAAATTCTATTTCTTCTCCTGGGTGACTGCTGCTCAAACCTGATCTCCCTTGGAAAGGAAAACACTCATGAGCCCTTCCTTCCCACTCTGTGGTTTGGCAAAACCTCTACACAGTTAAACTTCCAGACTCTTAAGCTTTTGGAGCTCAGGCTCTTGGCAGTAAAAGTCTCAGGTTTCAAGAGTATTGTCTCTCTGAGGACTATAAAAAGTAAGTTCAGAAACTCAATTGACTTCTTGGAATCAGCTATTTTAGCTTTCTCCTAAAGTAATAAATTCCATTGATACAATGGGTGGAGGTGACAAAAATGTGAGGAAATTGTGAAAAAGAAAACAAACACACCCAAAAAAACCCTCATCACCTCCAATATATCCTTTGTGCACATTTTGGGAGAGGTTCTTTCACCACCCAAGATAAAAATCCAGAGGCCAATAAAATAATTTACACTGATAAAAACCAAACAATGCTTTTTGGCTTGTCATAATTAAGATGTACATATCAACAGTTCATCAATAAGATGGAATGAAGATATTTAAAATATAAAATATCTTCATTAAGAAAATTCCACTCCATTTAATATACTACTTGTTCAATGATCTCAAGAAAAATTCAAGATACTACATCTATCTTCTACTCTTTTTCCTTAAAGAAAATATTTCAAGAGACCACACTCTTCACATATGTTTCTTTCTATCCTAAAAGCTCTCCCTCTGTAGAAGAAGGTGACTTTAAGAACAGTTGAGATTTTTCACACTGTATTTTAAGGGTTGATGGCATAAGTCAACACCTGGGGATGCTGACAGTTCACTTCCTTGTTTTTAACACTGGTTTAAAATGAATACCTTTCATCTTAGGGTTTTTCCCCCAAATACAGGAATATATTTTTTTACATATAAATTAAATATTCAGTCTCTGAGGGATGATTAAAAGTAATGTTTAGTCTCCTAGTAACCTAAGCATTAGCATCTCTGTCTGTCTTCCTTACAGCCAGGTAGATGCAACATATCATCCCAGTAGTAAAAGTAAAAACTGGACCAAAGAGGAAAAGAATGAGGAAAGGAAGGTGCACTTATTTTCATAAAATACCTCATGAGAGTATAATAAACTCTTCCTTTAATCTTGTTTGACCCTGAAAATAACCTATGCAATAAGTGAGACTAATACTATTATCATCCCTATTTTACAGTTAATGAAACTGATGCTCAGAAAGATTGTTTCTCATGTAAGGTCACATAGCTAATATGTGATGAGCTAGGACAAATAAAAATCTAAGTATTCTGATTTAAAATCCCATACTCTTTTCACCAAAGCGCAATGGAATCCCCAACTAAATGCACATGGATTTGGGAGCTGTGACAATTCCCTTGTGAGATCATTCCCATCTACAAAAAAAAAAAAAAAAAAGGGGTTTTAACATATCTTTTGAAGCCTATGACCGAGAACACTATTCACATATATGCATGTTTCTTCTCTTCCTTTAGGAGACACATTAGAAATTTCTTTGCCTCTTTAGGTGAAGCAAATGGAATTATTGTAAGTGGATTGTGGTCAAAAAAGATGCATACCACTATCAGATCTAATCTCTCCCACCATGTTCGTTTTCTTATCCCATTGGCTGCCCAGATGCAAAAGAACCAGTGGAGAAGACTAAAAGGAAAAAATGAGGGTCCCTGAATGACTGCCTGAGCAGCAATGGCCTGCGACATGTATGAAAAATAAACCTTTAATGTGAAAGCCACTAACATGTTGGGGCTCTTTTTTGTAGCTCTAGTGATTTATCCTAACATAAAGAGCAAAATAAAAATAAAATAAAATAATCATCATCATATTTTAATGCCTAGGATAGAGTGACAAAGATTTTAAACAATAAAGAAAAGAAGAAGGAAGAGAAGGAGGGAGGAAGGGAGAGAGGAAGGAAAAGAGGGAGGAAAGGAGAAGGCCTTTGTTTTAGATAAATCACAAATTAGTGTGTCTCAGGCTCCTCATCTATAAAATGAGAATAATAATAGCCCCTCCCTCATGAAGTTGTGAGAATTAAATGAGCTAACACATATAAATCACTTATAAGAGGGCCTGGTGAATACTCGATCTTCACTTAGTTCCCCTGAGCTATTACTGAAGGCATCCAACAAGAGAGGATATTGTTAATGACTAGCACAGAGAGAAGGGAGTAGATTTAGAAGAATAATTAGTGGCAAATCTGTCAAGAGGCCAGAAATCTCTATTCTAAAAATTCACAATTTCATGAGAGAGTCCAGAAGATCTGGAATTTGATTCTCAGGCAGGAATAAAAAGAAAAGAGTGCCCTGTGATGTGGCAGGAAGACTCATCTCAAGCCCCAGTTGGGTAAATGCAATCAATAACATCCTGTCAGGAACTTTTTGTGGTCTCTTGTAAATATAGGCTACCTGAATAAAAGATAAAAACTGTCATTTCCTCTCTCATGATCTATCTATTCCTTTGAAAGCACCAAACCAAACAATTGCTTAAATTTTTCCTGGTTATATGTGTCCATCGTGAAATATAAGAAAAAAAAAATGGTGCAAGATGGTAGGATATTTTTAGGACATTTGTAGAAAGGAACAGTAGAAAGAATAAGAAATAATTAACTCAATCCAATGGGCAAGTCATTATAATTACACCTAAAACAGCCCATGAGGGAAAAAGTATCATGGGTTGTTTAATCAATCCTGAACTGTGGGGGTGACTAGTTATAATTTAGGTATTTTCCAATTAGCTGATACAAACCAGTAATAAATCGCCAGCTGCATACTTAACACAATGCTTCCATATACTTAAAGAGAGTTATTGTAGAGTTCTTTTAAAACTTTGAACCTGAGATGTTCATTAAAAAATTTATCTCTCAAAATTATTATTTATTGTTTATTTATCAAACCTATGCTCTTCAAAGAAATTTAGGTTCACAAAGGCAATATGAAAAATCACTGAGGCAGGAAGTGGGGGCTATTTTAACATATTGGCAAGCCATTATGAGTAACAGATCTTTTAAATGGGGATGAGGTTGAGGTCCAGGAATAAAAGAACAATTCACAACTATGATCCCACTATTTACAATCTGCTTTTACTCTGAAGGGCAGGGAGTGTCACATTCAACACTATCTACATTGAAAGCTCTATAAGATGTACGGCAGAGAACTTAGTGTTTGGAGATGACCCCATGGAGAAACGGGAAAACATTCTGAGCAGGCAACTTATAAGCAGTAATGCCTCCCCTACTTTAACTCAACCTGAAGGCCTGTCTCACCTCACCTGGCAAAGCAAAAGCAAAAGTTGATATTGTTCAGCACAGACCTTCAGACCTAAGTCCTCCAGAACACATACATAATCTTACTGTGATCAAGTACAAGGGTGGGATTAATGCTGTTTTTCCTGTGCCTCACCCTAATTTCTGAAAAATTTACACTTCAGCTCATTTATATAAACAACACTAAGGATTATTTTCAAAGTCATCTTTCTGAAGTAACTGGATACTATCTTAGAATAATCTTTACTTGTTTGTCACGTGGCCAAATATTCATTAAAGATTAAAGTAAAAATCATATCCACTCAAATCCCAATAACTGATGAGGAAAGAGGCATGGAGAAGAGAACTTGACCTTCAAGTTAAACAAACCTAGAGTAAGATCTAAACTTATTAGGAACAGGACCTGAATTTCCTCAACTATAAATGGAATTGAGAAGCCTCACCTTATAAGGTAGCTGTGAGAAACAGTATATATGCCAAAGAAATGATAGCTGTGAGAAAGTCTATATGTGACAGAGAAATAGTAAAAACTCTCATTATTATTCTCATGATCAACATGAAGATTTTGTGGTAATTCAAAAAGACAGAGCATTAGTAGATCTAAGTTCCACTCTTGAAGGCCCAAAACTTAGCTGTATGATATTAGAAAAATCAATCATGTTCATTTTCCTTATCCTTAAATGAAAATAATTGCAATCCCTATAAAGTACATAATTTTAATCATGAAAAATAAAAATATAAAAATCTTTAAAAATTAAAAGCACCTTATAAAGTATTATTAATATAACTGCTTACTGTTAAAATGGCTAAATACCTGTTCTGTTTGTTTTTTGCTGCTTTCTCTGTCCAATTTCCAGCTGAATGCATAAGAGTTCTGTGCTCATCTAATTTGATTCTGCCAGTGTGGTGGGGGCAGCACCAGAATACCTTTGCTGCCTATCCAGTTGATATGCCCTTTTTCTAAGCTGAAATTTGGCAGTTCGAGAAAGGATTGGGAGGATGCCACTGAAGCAATTTCTCCTCCTGGAAATGTCCAGGAAGAATCCTCACCTACTGATCAGGCTTTTAATTGTCTGGGACACCTCCTTCATTACCCTGGTGGTCTTTCCCTCCTCGGCTACTCACCAAGCTTGCCCACTGCCCTTTTGACTGTCTCCGACCCTTTCTGGATGTGTCTTGTCCTCCTAACTATGAAGTACACCTCTTAAAATACAAGATCTGTATTTCAATTATCTTTGAACTTTCCATGTCACTTCCATTCTTGTCTTCCCATGCTATTGGTTGATTAATTTCAATCTCGGACAAAATCCTTCTTTTTAACTATTTAATACCTGTCTGACTTTAGCAAAATGATTGTCCAGCAAAATAATGGGAAAGCCTGAGTTTCTCCATCTGCTGAACAGGATAATACCACTTGATGATGATGACGACGATGATGATGATAATAGTTATTACAATAACACATATTGAAAATGTACACTATCCCAGACATTGTACTAAGTGATTTACGAACACGACTTCATTTCATCCTCTCAGAAACTTAATGAGGTTGCAATCATTACCTCTCACTTATAATGATGAAAGTGAAGGCATGAAAGAATAAAGTAACGTGCTCAAGGAATAAAGTAGCTTGCCCAAGTCTATGGGTAGTGGAACCAGGACCTTGACCCAAAGCCACACCACCTCGATGTTTATAACAATATTTTATAATAATATTTTGTAATAATATTTTGTTCCCAAACTAAAGTTTCAAAATTTACTTTGGAATGTCAAAGGCCTTGAATATAGGCCTATTGCTAATTATGAGCTCTTGATTTGTGGATTTGAATATACATTTAATTAATCTTTCTCACGTTATGAACCAGACAAATTTACAATTTGCATTGTCATTTAAAGTAATTACACTGCCTTAATTCATACATATTCAGTTTCTTCAAATTGTACCAAGGAAGAGTTTGCTTCCTGTTGGCAGGGCCAATTTATACATTAGGTACAGTAGGCACAATGCCTACACCCCACAAAACTTTTATAGGCCCACAAAAAATCTTGTAATTCCTCTCAAAATAAGAGGAAAAAATAAACTTTCAGGTCAAAGGAAATGTTGCAGTTATAACATTAATATAGCTGTCTTTATACCAATCTAATCATGAAATAAATTTGTTTGTTTGTGTGTTTATGGAGGAAGGGGCCCATGTCAGCAAAATTATCTAGAGGCTCCTGAATGTCCCACTACAGCCCTGCCTGTTGGCTGTGCAGGATTTGTCAGCACTCAATTTGTTACTGACACAATTTCTCATTGCACCCTCCTTTGTTGGCCGGAGTCACACTGCTGCTACTTTGTAACTTCTGGCTCTCCCCTGTGGATGTCAAATGTAACAGAGAGTTCTGGCTTATACAAAGCATGACAGCTGCTCTTTAGCTTAAATAGCACATACTGGAAACCCAGTGTGAGGTGTTAGAAAGGTGGTTTCCCTCTCCCTTTCAGTGTGATGAGGAAACGCTGCTATACTGGGTGCATCTACATCACCTGTCTGATGAGGGTTTTCTGGCCACAAATTGTCTAGCCACGAGAAAACAGTCCACAGCAAAAGGATATTACAAAGAGGAAATTAAAAATGTCAAGGCCCCGGAAGGAAAGATTTCCCCCAACTTGAGCCTGCTTTGTGGCAATTCTTTCCCCTCCCCATGCCCATAATCTTGAGCTCTTTTTAGCAAGCCGATTCCAAATGACAGCCTCAAAATATTTACTAAGCCTGAGAAAGCCTTGGGTTAAGACAAGGACCCTAATGAGAGGACGAGTGCCATTTTGACTCCAGATGGCCTGGGGACCCACTGAGACCAGTAAATTTTCATTTTTGTTACACTTGAAGTGTAATGACCTTTATCCTCAACTCTAGCTTATGAGTAATGAATACGAAGTCCTCCTTTCAGCCTCTTAGTTTGAAGAAAGAGGAAGGAAATGGTCCATTGTTTTCTAACCTTGTAGTTTCCTAGGGTAAGATGGAAAATTGAGGATGGTAAGTGAAAGCAGCAGGCCTCTCTATAGAAGGACATCCGGTGAGGCCCAGCCTGCTTTTGAGGGAGCATATGTTAACTGTGAAGAAAGGGGGACAGGAATGACAACAAACTGAAGCAAGTTTCCTTATCAAATACGTCTGAATACTCACTACAACCAACTCTTTACTCTGAAACCTAGCATACGGTCTGTCCATTCTGTGTTTGAACCCCAGGAAAAGAAAACCTCCCTGGGTTTACACAAAGTGGGAAAGTATATCACAGCAGCAATTCTCTGAGACAGTTTTTTGTATCCAGAAATGCTGAAAGAGGTGACCAAAAACAAAGTTGTGGGATTTTTAAAAAAATATTCTGTTCTGTTCATCCACTAATTTGGTCAAAAACAGCTCTCAAGTTTGTTCAGCACAATTTGACCTTCATAATTACGTGACTAATTACGGGGCCTCATTAGAGTTTTCAAAGTGCATAAGGGGCACTTTGTACATAAGGGGCCTTTAAACATGCTACTATAATAAAAACCAGCTCATAAAAATCCCACACGTTTCACATAGGCCTTTGATAACCCAGCAAAAAAATAATGACCTTGAGTAACTAACAGCCTGTACTACATTCAAACCAGTAGCTTAGAGGTAAAAGTTTTGTACTATTTCTAGCTGGAGTAACCCAGAGCCTTAGAAGAAAAAAACAACCACACACTTGCTTTGCCCTTAGATAAGCAAATTCCATGAGTCATTAGAAATAATCCTTTTTCTCTGGCCACCTTCTTTTCCCAGGTAGGTTTGTCAGAGAAGACAGTCTAGATCAGCACTCGGGTGATGGGAGCTCCAACCCCTGTCTTGTCTATCTGTGGGATCCTCGGTCCCTTCCTCCATCTGGGCCTGGGTTTCTCTTCTGTAAAACCAGACGCGTGATCTAGAATCAATGCAACTCTGTGTATGTGCTCGAGGGCTTTTGGGGAAAGCTGAGCAGGGAGGTGTGACCCACCTCCTCTCAATCAGAGCAGATCCTTTTATGTTTTATAGGTAGTGTTCTGAACTATTGGTTGAAAAAAAAGTTTGAAAACCATCAGACTACATGATCTCTAAAGCATCTTTTATTTTAGACATATTGTGAATTTGTACTACCGGTAGCTTACCTTGGGTGAACTGTCCCTTAAGTCAAGCAGGTGAGGGTTGGGAGAAATTTTTAACCCATTAATATCTATTAATGAATTAATAGAAATTATCCTGTTTAGTAGAAAGCTGAGTTCTGAAGAAAGAGGATACAGGGTAGGTAAGTCTTGAAATGGAAATAAAGGGGGAAAGTGGAGAATAGGTAAGAGAAAAGTGCATGGTAAGGCCTTGCCTAAGGACAGCAGGCCTCAGTGGGCTATTCATCAGCCAGTGGCTCTCACAAATGGCTTTCACACATGCCATTTTACTTAGTCTTCACAAGGAAATAATAATATCCCCATTTTCCAGCTCCTGAAGCTGAGGTTCAAAGTGGCTAAATGACGGTTCGGGATCATCTGGATAATCAATTCCAGAGTCCCAGTACAAAGGAAGGAGAGATATGCCAAATGGGAGGGGGAAGAGAAGACCAAGTTTTTTGGCTCTTTTCCATTTCGTTCCAAGCACATACTAAGCTCTACGGTCAGCCAGTCACCTAACACTTACTATCCTTCTACAGCAGGTTGGTGTTGGGTGAAAGGCAAAGAGGAATGAGTCATTGTCTTTACCTTTAAGAACTTTATGGCTATGTAAATGTGGTAGTATTAATGCTGTTTACTCGACATTTCTGTTCTCTAGCCATAAACAATAGGACTGTACCTTTCTGCTTCCTTACAGTTGAGTGTATCTATGCTTCTGTTAGTACATTTGAGCTGAAATGATGTGTGCTACTCTCAGGTGAAAGCTTTAAAAGCCTGGGCTCAATCCAACTACTCTATTTCCCTGGGCCATGATAACTGGCAAAATGTCCCATGGTGGCTGCTCCATAAGCCCAGGTCCCCAGGGAGGTTAATTTGGAGCAGAGCCCAGACAAACTGACATGGGCATGTCTCTTATCAGAAAGAAAAAAATCTTGTTTAAGTCACTGAGAGTTTTGGAGTTGTTTGTTACTTCAGCATTACTTGGCCTATTCTGACTAATATAGTAAATGCTCACCATGGGAGGAGCATTATGAAGCCAGAGGTTTATGTCAGTCATCACTCACATTAATTAACCTATAGCAGCACTTCTTTCAGAGAGAGTTAGTAGGTTTTTTTCTTCATTTTGAAGCCTAGCAAAATACATTTCACTTGCCTATTATACTGTGGTCATTAGGCTTCTATCTTTTAGTTGAATAATACAAATGCTAATAAATTCTATCAATGTCATTGACTGTTAATTGAAAAGTCAAAGTTCCTACATTAAAGGCTTATTAACATGGATAAAAACTTCTGGTATATTTATTTTTATACCAATTTCTTGAACAACTATAACAAACCCTGAGAGAGAAGTGGGCATGTGGAAAAAGGAGAGGACCTCATAAAGCAGGAAAGTGTAGAAGGCATTTTCCATTTCTCGTTTGTAGAGCTATTGCCAGTTTCTTTGGCTTACCCCATCAATGGCCATACAATGTTTTCAACCCAGTTCTCAATTTCAGCCTTATCTATCTATGATATTCAAAATACTACTGTATTACACTACAAACTATAATTCATTGTCCTGACTTCTGTCCCTTCCATCAAGAAGTTCTCTACTTCCTAGTTCCCCTCTAAATTCATGAAGCATCATTAAGAGTTAACAATAAGCCAGCATTTGTAGACTGTGGTCCAGGGTCTTTGCTTTATGTGAATTTCTTCTCTCACCCTCACAACCCTGTGAAGTAGACATTCTTGTTACAGATTTTACAAATGAGGAGACTGAGGATGTTTTTGGGGAAAATAACTTATCTAAGTCCCATAGCCAATTATTGGTAGAAATAGGCAGCTTGCCTCTGGAACCCACACACTTCGCTCCCACGCTCCCCAGGCCTCCTGGTTATCCATCTCACTACTGAGGAATACTCCCCTACAAAGAGGCTTGGGCATCTCAGGCCTCCATTCCCCATTCATGCCACCACGTGGTTTAGGAGAAGTGAGGGGGCCAGCAGCGCAGGGCCCTATGGGACACAGACAGATGGCCAGACAGAGCACAGAGGCCACATGCCCCTGAGAACAAACTGTGCGGCTGGGGGCAGCCAGCCAGAGCTCATTGTCCTGGGGCCCTTCTAAAAGAAGGTCTTAAAATAGCATTTAACAACGTGGAAACATACAGGTATCTCATGTGACTGATATCTGGAACTCCATGGATACCACAGAAAATACAGGGAGTCGGCAGATTCAGGTCTGGACCTGGCTCTGTGACTTTAGCTGATAATGGCAAATAGCACCTAAGGAGTGCTAACATTGGTGCCAAATGCTATGCTCAGCACTTCATGTGCATGCCCTTGTTTCAGTGACTCTTCCCCAAAACTACACAAAGTAGACATTGTTATTATACTGCATTTCAGAGATAACAAGTAACAAGTAAATGACTTGTCCAAGAATACACAGGAGGCAGCAGAGCCAAGATTTATTCCAGGCTGGGTTTGCTAAACTCAAAAATCTGTTCCAGCTCTAATATCCATGCTCTTTCACTCTGCTGCAAGTTCTGTTTACGAGGCACAAACATCCAGGGAAAGTGAGATAGTCAATCTACACCACCTCGAATTTGCAGGAAACCATTTGTACCACTCTCCCCTTTGCCAGCTTTGTTAAAATTGGCCAGAATGGACCAAACTCTGATCAACACAGGTCCCCTTTTCTGCAGTTCCTAAATATCATTAGAGAGTGCTTAGCAAATCTAGTATGAGATTAATCCTGATGGCAGAGGTAATAACGAGAAAAAGATTGATGTTTAAATATATCCCCTTTTCTTGTAATAAAATCATACAACCCTTTTCTCAACCTCAGGGGTGGGTTTATAATGTGGGAAGTGGTTTCGAATTAAGACTAACCTCATCTTCTTTCCACAGTGCTGAGTGAGGTTACCACTGCCCCTGGAGTCAGTCCACTGGCCCAAGTTCTAAATGTAATCATGATTTTAAATCAACAAGCCAACCAAATAATGAACTTTCTCTAGGGCCTTAGTGTTTCCTTGATTCTAGGCATCTAATCCCATATATCCTCAAACTTTAAGGTATCTAGGGAACTTGCTCAATATAACAAGTCTAGGGCCCATCCTATGAGAATGATTTTGGGGTGCAGGGTGGAGACCCAGAATATGCATTCTTAATCTCTCCCCATACCATGGCCTAAGCAAGTCTGATGCCCATGGTTTGTAGACCACACTGAGAAATGTATCCTGGTCCTTGTGCTAGATTGATTTACCTTCATCTTTCTCAAGGGAAATAAAGACTTTCTTTGCCATTTTGGCCAGACACAAACCAATTAGGTCACTTTAGATGACCAATACAATTTAGATGACCAATACAGTTTGTTTGGTTTATTAGGGAGGTTTTATTGTTTTTGTTAATTCAGATTTTTTAAAATTCATTTTTCAATTACAGGCTACATATTTCAGGTGTACGATATAGTGATTAGGCATATATATGCTGTACTATATACCCCATGACTTTTTACAACTGGTAATTTGTACTTCTTAATCCTTTTCACCTTTTTCAATTCAGATTTTTATTTGTGGCAAACAACTGATGCCCGATAAACTTTCATTTATGTTGAACAAAATTGCCATTTGACATTTTTGCTTTACAGTGAATGGACAAGTTTTTTACTGAGTTAACACACTCTGCTACCTGTTTTGGGCCATTAGTCACTGTCTTCATGCCATTTCACATGGTTACTCAATAGTGCTTCACCCTGTTCCCTTGAAAAAGTTCTATTTGAAAGTACCGCCCTAGGGCAATTGTGTAATTTATCATACAAAATGGGACACTTGTGAGACTAAAAGGAGATGCTATTAATAATTTCCCCGGAACAACAGTCATAAACCAAGACTGTCTGAGAGAACTGAGAGATATGGTCCCCCTCTACTTTCACTAGTCAGAAAGGAGTTCACCAGGAGGCCACCTAGTTGCCCAAGACTCCAAAGCGACCCCTCTCCTCTGCAAAGGTCCACAGTATTGGATCAGACACTGTCTTGTGTTGCTTTTATCTTCTCATGGGACTTATAACTGCCTAGCCACCAAAATGCTTATTACTACTGCAAAGGCAGGTGCCACGTCTCTTTTCATTTACCTCACAGCTCCTGGCCCAAGTGCTCAGCACGTGCTTACCTAGTGGAAAGGTAATTTATGAAGAATTCACTGTTCATATGATACTATATGAGGGTTCTCGCCCAGCCTAAAGAGGCCTCACATGGTAGGGGAAATCCTTTGAACTATTAAGCCAGAAAAACTGGGTTTGCTTTCTAGCTGTGTGACATAAGGGAAGTCACTTAACTTCTCTGAACCTTAGTTCTCTGTACAATAGGGTTGGTAATATTAATCTCATAATGTTAGGACAATCAAATGAGATAATTTACGTAAATCACCTACCAGGGTCTTCTAAACAATAATTCCCTCTCTACCCTTTCTGTAACACTGTTCCTGCTGAACAGAGAGAGATGAACTAGAAAAGGCCACCACTGCTTACTGTTGCAGTACTACCACCGCATAACAAACGATCCCAAACCTCGCTGCATAAAATAACCATTTTACTATGCTCACCGATTCTCTGTGCCAGGAATTTGGAAAGGATATAGTGGGGGCTATTTGCTCTGCCCTGTGATACCTGGGACTTCAGCAAGAAGACCCTGATGGCTTTGGTGATTCAACTTCTGGGGCCAAGAATCATCTGAAGGCATTTTTTTACTCACATTCCGATGGCCGATGCCGGCTACCATCTAGAAGACCTGCAAGTGGCGTGGGGTCCCTCACAGCATGACTTCCCCAGTAGGGGTGTAGGGTTTCAAACACCAATGTCTCAAGAGAACTAGGAGAAAGCTTCATGCCTTTTATGACACAGCCTCACAAGTCATGTAGTATCATTTCCACCATAATCACAAGCCAGCCTAAGGAGAAGAACATCGACCCCACCTCTTTATGGAGGAACGTCAAGATCGTGTGAGATAGGAGAATCTTATTTGGCCATTTATGGAAAATACAATCTGCCACATTTACCCTGTAAGTGACCACATGATACAGATAAACAAATTTTTAAAAAGAAATAAGAAACCACCACACACAGCATTTTAGAATCCCAAACCTCATAGATAGTCTAGGCTTTCATTAAGCTGGCCAAGCCCCTGACTTTCAGATACTAAGAGACAGCTGAGCAAAGTACAATTGTAGCCCTACTTGTAGAAAGCATTTATTAGTGAAAAATCAATCCTTATCACGCAGAAGTTTTAGGAGATGGACATTCATATTTAGTGAGTTGTGTAAGGAGTTCACTTGTATATCAAATAAAATTTAACCTGATACTTATGGCCTCTTATAACCTGGCCCCTACCTACTGTACCCATTTTATCTCCAGCTACACTGAAGCACATGCCAGCCCTGGAATAGGCTTGTTTTTGCCATGACATCTTTGTTTGGGCTATTCTTCTCTCCCTGGAATGTTCTTCCATCTATGCCTATCAAAATCCTACCTATCCTTTCACACCCAATTTCAATGTCACCTCCTCTCTGAAGACTTTCCAGGTTGCCCATGAAGGTTAACCACGAAGGTTTCTTTAGAACATACAGAGATCTTTATTTATACCCCTCCTTTAATTACACCACATTCACCTCACATAAACTTTGCCATTTCCCAAGGCCCAGATCAAAGCTTCATCTCATTCTTTCCTTCTGTCCTGATCTCCACCCTTAACTGTTGCTGAGAAGAAAGCAAGATTAAAGTGTTTCACCCATCTGAGAAGTATCTGGGTTCTCACCTGGGAAGAAAGTGTTGGTGTGGAAAGGTTGTGAGGAGTCAAGGTGTTAATGAGGAAGCAGAGATGAGTCAGGTATGACTGCCCCTGGCCAAAGGATCGCTGTCCTCTATCTCACGATTTCTTCTTTTCTTGCTACCCTGTGTACTATGACACACACACACATATACACGACTCAGCCACTTAAAAGCATTATCAATCTGTACGAGGAGTGCTCATTTTTTTCAGTCACTTTTAAATTATTGTTTATCTCAGAAATGTAGAGATTCATTTTTTAATGATGAAATTTGTCTACTTATTATGGATTCTTTCCTATTTGACAAGAGTCTCATCAATCTTCGCATTCCTATTCCTTCTTCAGAACTGTAGTCATGTAACTTGCCATGGACACTCCCTTACACACATAATTATATGTTAAACTACATTGATTTACAATTCAAGTTACATTCTGTTTCTTTCTACTAGACCAAAGGGTAAATTTGAGCAACTAATCTCCTGCTAAATACAGCCATCAATGGGGAGAAAAGCCTTACCGTTATAATTTTAATCTAATCTGAGAAATAAAACTCATCAATTCAAGCACAAAAGCTCACTTGCACTATTTGGCCTGACTTTCATGCCAGAATTATGACTCTCCTTCACATCCCATGACTTGTTTCCTCTAATCTTCATCACATTTATGACCTTTCAAATTCCACATCTTAAATTTCAGCTAGTACTTACTTAAGCTCCTAAATCAGTTTAATTAATTACTTTTAAATATTCACGGTTTAGGCCGTGGATTTGCTTTATAAAACAGCACCCACCAGAGTGGGGAAGAACTGGGAGTGTCTCTTGCCCCTGTTCACCCCATCATCTAAACGGTCTCTTCCTTTATGCATGTTCCATTTCAAAATTCCAACAACTGATTAATAGTGGACAACAATCACTGCCTTATCAAGACAACAGCACTATTTTAATATACCAAATGCCATCAAGTGCCACCACATAAGTAGACAGACTCTCCACTCTACTCTGTTGAATAGACAAGAGTGGCCCGATCTACTAATTTACCATGCATATGTGGACCACAGCCTGTATCAGCATTAATCTTTCGAGAGATATCAAAGTGAGGTAAGAAAGTAGTGGACATTTCAGCCCTAGGTTTTATGTGATACAATTCATGTCTCATTTAATCATTCATTCAATATAACTATAAATATTTCTTGAGTACTTACCCTGTCCAATCAAGAACTCTATAATCCAATAGTTCCTAGTATTTAGATTTTACAGACCAGTAAAATTCTAAAAATATCTGAGAGACTAACAAATGCTACCACCTTTTATTTTTATTTTGAGGAATGCCAAGGCAGGAAGATTAAGAGGTCTCCCAGTGAGAGACTGGAACAGAAATGGCTAATGGTGCAGAAGTGGCAGGTTAAAGGTAAGTATAAATGGATAAATTCACAAGATGATGAGAAAAGTGCAAAAACTAAACAACACTCTCTGGTCTCAAAGTCAACATGTTAAGAAGATTTGAAAATGGTAATTCATGTACCATTAGCCAATTTACCAAGGCTTTGACGAGGGATAGCACCAGAGTTGATAACGAGGCAGATTCTTTGCCAGCTGCCTCCTTCCCACCAGATTCCTAGAGATGCCCTATCTAAGGGCTTAGCCCCTGCCAGGGTATGACGTCAACTATCTCTTAGACCAGAAAATCTTGCTGAGTAATCCTGAGCTCATCCAAGTCAGCTCTAACCTTAGCTTTGGTTATTACGTGTTCTTTGTGACCCAGCCAGCACCCTCTAGCCCAATTTCAGTTACTCTCTTCTTATATGATTTCCGATACCTTCTCTTTGCTCCTTTCCCAGTAGTCCAAGATCCTCCAGATGAACATTATACCCCTAAATCTCAGTCCCACGCTAAGCTTTGACACCTATAGCTAGTCATTCTCAGCGCCAGCTCCCACCTTGACGAAACACGATTCATTGTTCGCTCCCCTTCCCATAGCTGGAAAACCCCTGCTAGGATCTCTCTGAACTTCCTGCCAGCCATTCTCTCTTGCCTGGACCTAAAAGTATAGCCTATTACCAGACTGCTGATGACACATTCCATCCAACTAAGACGATTGGCTCTAAGTGATCTGGCAACCCCAGAAATAGTGTGCAACATTTTGTGTGTGTGTGTGTGTGTGTGTTTGAAGAAAGAGCCCTTAGCACTTCTCAGCTTCTAAGAGTTCCTTCTATGGCTCTGAGAAGGCAAAAACCAAAACCAAAACCACTGCGCTAGGGCCATTTTCCTGGCTGAGAAATCTAAACTGTATATTCCAGGCTGTATTTTTTCTTATAACAAAACCAGTCTTTAATGAGGAGAAAGTATTTACCAAGGACCCTCAGTGTTCAAAGAAACCCAAATTTAAGTCCAGTTTTCCTGTTTCTTTTCTAGTCACCTCTGGCCTATGTGCCACCTTCCATCAAGCTACTTTTATATTTCTCTCTGCTGGTCATGCTACCCACTGGCATCTGTTTTTAAATAAAACGATACAGTGCTTAGCACATCATAAGCACTCAACAAAAATGTCAGCTATTGATCTTACTTCTCAACCAAGTACGGCTCCTTAGTTTAAGAAACTGAAAATTTATGTTTTCACGCCTATTCTCCCTGGAAAACATTATCGACTTAATTCCTAGGCAAGTCATTTTCCCCAAGGAAAAGCAAACTCATCCAGATGTGTCCTTAGTTTCCACAAGCCTCAAAGAGACATAGGCCAACAGGAAGGTGCAGACTAGCCTCAGAGATGATGCTTGCAACCCTGTGCCACGAGTGTAAAAAAGTGAGAGGATGGTGGCCAACACCTGAGTAAAATTGTG
Organism: Pteropus medius; assembly: GCF_902729225.1. NCBI lineage: Eukaryota > Metazoa > Chordata > Mammalia > Chiroptera > Pteropodidae > Pteropus > Pteropus medius. The sequence goes on from NW_024344378.1 coordinate 38,958,223, forward strand.
AGATGATGTGTAAAGTTTGTGGGCTGTGCGCCCCCTTCACTGGGAGTCTTCCTTCATCCTTTCCTATTGTCTCTCTATATCCCTCTCACCATAATGGCTAATTGCTGAAGCATTAGCTGGTAAATGAGGAGCTGGCAAAGGTGAGACAGGAGAATTCGTGAGCACTCTCAAAGAAAACTTCAAGGTCTATGTTGAGGTTTTCTCAGACCATCAAGCTGACCCCACAGTCTCCATGGCTTAGGAGAGAGCAGCCCACTGCCACAGTGTCCAGAATGCTTGGCCTGCGACTTGATCCTTGGGACTCCCTCCACTTCACGTCTAGAAACTAATTCCACCACGTAGGTTTTCCCCTGTGTAGCTCCACCTGGGTGGCTCTAGCTTCTCATTGGGTGAGCCTTGGCGTACTACTCCAGTAAGATTTCAGATGTTAGATCTTAATCCTTCTACAAAGACCTGTGATGTGCAGTCATTCAAAATGTTGTATCTTGATGTTATAGCTCAATAGAAATTGTTGACTATCTCAATTTGACTTTTTTCCAATTTTTATTCAATTTCTTTTCCTTTATTTATATATATTCTTCTGAGATATCTCTTCTACAACTACCTTAGATTAACTGTCAATTAATTCTTTAAAGAGACGCTAAAACTGACAGTGTATAGAGGTGGTCCAGATAGTTCTTTTTGTGTGCAAAACCTCAACCTCAACTTGGAAATCTCAAAAAAATTATTAAGCAAGTTACTGTCATGGGAATTCTAATCATGAAGTGATTCCTACTGATTTCTGGAAATTTTGTACCCCCATGACGCAGTAACACATCTAACTTACTAAGTTTTTTGTATTTGATAACAACTGTGGTATTTCATGTTTGCCATCAGTCAAAATGGAAACTGTCCTTATTACACTACAATCAAGTAAAATGAATTTAAATAGCAGGGCTTTTTGGAAAACAGAGACTCACCTCTCAATGCAAAGAACAAATATTTGCATTACCTATTTATATTAAAATATGCAGAAATTTCCTAAACATTCAGCCAACTTATAAATTTTTATAACTTCTTTGAATTGTTAACATTTTTTTTAACACACTGCATTATTTCAGCTTTGTGAAGGGCTCAATAACAATCTTTCTGGTCAGGAAAAAGGAAAGGACATTAGAATAAAGAATGCAGAATAAATAAAAACAAAACAGTACAGCCCGTACATCCACTAACACAAAGACAACTTTCATGGTGAGCTATAAGCAATTGTAATAACACAATGTCCTTCATGTTGATTTCAGCAGTGAAAAGAATTTCTCTAGTTATTGAAGACTTTCCTGGCCAAGTTTCAGAAAAAAAATCTGATCCTATCCCAATCTGACTTCTGTGCAATGCAAGTCATGCACATTTTAAACACTGGTATATAATGCTGCCATTCTTCTACGAACTGTTAACAGCTGTAGAAACTATTATAACCAGCTTCAAAACATGTCTGTGTAGTCAGTGCTCTCCAGACACTTAGCAATCCCAAAGCTATTCCTGGACTCACTCGGATTGCAGTGCGAACACAAAGTTTTGATTTATGTTGGTAATGAAACAACAAACTTCTGATCTTTCCTCTAAATGGCCATTCAGATTACATGAACAGCATGTGCTTCAGGGGAAAGTGAAGGGCAGAATTTACAGAAACAGAAAGGAAGCAAGAAAATAAATGGAGGGGCCACCCACAGTTACCTTAAAGAAAACCCACAGTCGACAGTATGAAACACTGTATTGGAGTTACATCTTGTGGCCACAAAAGACACTTGTGCTTGAAGAGAAAGAAAGAGCAGCAGAAGCCTTGGATGAGGAGGTGACCCAGGGAGAGCATGTGCTATAAGCAAAGACATGTGCAAAGCTGGTGATGGTCATTAACACACCCAAGGTCCCACTCTGGCTATGAGCAAAGATGCACAAAGACCATGAGATTCTCATTTCAACTCTAAGTTCCACTTCACTGAATCATGACCAAAATCCCCCTGAAACTGACAAACTCATGCAAGGGAATTTTTTAGTTGTAGCAATCCAACCGCCCCCAAAAGCACAATGTCCATTGGAGATGTTCCTTAAGCTATGAAGTTCCCTTATTCCACATTTGCCTCCTATAACTCAAATACATCAGGGCGCTTCCCTAAAATGCTTTATTTCAAGCTGACCATTACAGGATGCCACCAATCCTGCATCTAAATGTTCTTAAATAATGGACATATTGATATGTAACCAAAATTCAAATAATGTCCACTTCTGATGATTAGTGATGTAATATGAAGAAATCTCCATAGGATATTCCATAGCTTCTGTTTTCCAACTCAGAGATCAAGAAGGTGGTAAGTCTGTATCTTCTTAGGATAAGTCATTTGCTTACTTCCCTCCCTGCTGGCTGAGGTAAAGAAGAAAAGCCATAGTGTTCATTCACTTCTCCATCACTGAGAACCCTCTCTACGCCAAGTACGGGAATGGACATCAGAAGAGTAAGGGGCCTATTCTCCATCCTGAAGGAATTTCAGATCTAGTTAGGAAAGAAAACATGAATAAGTGTAGGGGAAAAAAAGTAGGAAATCAAGTAAATCCTAAAGTGTTGAGGATGTATGAGAATGGAGTAATCTGAGTGAGACGGAGCTGAAGGGTTGTATAGCTGTGGGCAAGTTTTTCAGGCTCTCTGAACCCAAAGTATAACTAAAATGTTGGGGGAAGAGAAGTGACAGGACAGTTGTAGTATCTACATGATATAGTGGTCATTGCTTTTGTACCATTTAGTATGTATTAAGTTGCGAATAACAGAATACTCAACTCTAGTCATTTAAGCAACGAGACCATTAAGTTATCTCACATAACCAGAAACTTCAAAGTAGGTAGTTCCAGGCCTGGTCTTCTAACTTGAAATTCTTTTATCTTTCTGTTCTACCATTTGCCAATGTGAATGTTTTCTCCCCACGGTTGTTATCCCTTGTCAAGAGTGCTGCTATGGCACCTGACATAACGTTTATGTCCAGGGCAGGAAGAAGAGGGAAGGAGAAATCCCAGTAAGCTCTTTTCTAACATTTGCCCCAAGAAAACAAAAGCTTTCCCAGAAGCCTTACCCCTAGAAGACTTCTATTTATTGGCCAGAACAGTATCACATGGCTACCACTAACAGTAAGGAAAACTAGAAATGAGTGTATCTGATAATGACACTACAATGATAAGCTTGGATAATCACGATTCAGCCTCAGCAGTCAGTACAATGCTGCCAGAAGAAATAAAGTTTCATTGGCAAGGAAGAAAGAGCAAAGAGGGTGAAAGTATTAGCTGAGTAGTCAATAAACAGTGTCTTCAGTGTTCCCTTGTTTTCATTTTCCATCTTAACTAAAACAAAACAAAACAAAACAAAAAAACCCTACTTTCTTTTTTACTGTTACAGAGAAGCAGAAATTTGACATTTTTCATGCAGAGTGCTTCTATCTTGTTTCCAATGATGGTATGGGATAAAACCAATCACTTTTTCTCTTCTAGTGCCATAGAATCATTTTACTAAATGAGATAGGAGGTGTGCTGTTCAGACAAAAAGTTCTTGTGACAGACGGTATCGATTTCCCTACGACCACTGCCCCAGTTCTTTTTTGTTAATTGACCCCTGATCTTGATCACCCTTCATATGACCATATGCTCAGTGAAGATGCCCTTTTAAATGTCTAGGGGTAAGTCTTAATCTAATCTGATCATGATAATTATATTTCCCAAACCAGTAATTGGTTTAGGAATGAGCATGCAACATAATTCTGACTAATGATTTATGAGTGGAAGTCTGCTAAGGACCTTCAGGAAAAGTTTTCCTCCTTGATAAGAGACAATTTGAGAAATCATCCTTTTCTTCATCTCAAAGAATATGGGTGAGGATATGATAACTGGAGCATCAGCAGCTATTCTGCAACCATGAGGAGATAAACTAGGGAAAAGCCAATATGTTAAGAATAGCAAAACAGAAATTGGGGTCTTGATATCATTGTTGAAACACTAAATTAACCAACCCTGAAGCTGCTCTACCACTAGGCTTTTATTATGTGAGATAATAAATCCCTCCTTATTTAAGAGAATTACAGTTTGTTGTTTCTGTGAGTTCAAAGCATCTTGACTGATATAGTACTATACCTATTAGCATATGTCCCAGGTTCTAAATTTTCACAAATAAGCGTTATTTCACCGACAGCAGCATCAAGATCTTATCAATTCCCAGTTATCTGTAGGTAACTGTGCAGCTCTTTGATAAGCTCAAGCTGATTTGTCATCATACTCCATGCTGCTACATCAGCCTTAGCAGAACCAGATATTCTGAAGTCCATGTGGTCAGAAAATCCAACCTCAGGCATGGTGAAAGAATACTTTGAGGGTCTTCGTGTTCACCACTTAAAGATTCTCTATTTCCCCTCAGCCACCCATAACCTACCATCAGTGAGATGCCTCATTAATTATTATAAGAGGGGCTACATACACTGTTCCTGAAGTCACAGGCAAAGAGGGGTATCAGAAGTTTTTTTAAAAAAAGAAGAGCTATCGAAAACATAAAATAGTTTGACAGAAAAAAAGAGATTTGTTTATTAAAAATTTGGCTATGATTCTGGGCTTTTATTCTTATAAACTAAGATATAAGGAGTCTTGTGCACAAATTATATAAAGAGATGAGAAAGCTGTGAACATACAAAAATATATCCAGATACAGATGTACTATTAATTGCAAAAAATAGTATTTGGTTCTATTAAATGATTTATCATAAATTATCTTTTTATAGAAGATTTAAAATGTCGTTAAGTATCTAAAATATCAAGTGACACACACACATACACATTATTTCCAGAAAAAGTTGTCATGCACAGCCGCATGCTTGTTATATAAGAAAATCTTGCAAAAGAAAATCATGTATTATTCTTAATACCCAGAACTCCCGGAGCTAAAATCTCTCTCCTGATAGTCAGTGAGCATGCCTTCTCTGAACCCCATTTCAGGTTGCTTTAAAAATGCCCCCTCACTTATTCCTTCTTGCATAGGGACAGTACCCTAAAAGTGCTCTAAATAAATACCTTCTACATTGGCAGAGGAAAAAAATACACTGCAAATTTTTGTCCCAAGTTGATCATGCATACAGGGCCTTAGCAGGATTTACCATCAGAAGGACTTAGGACCAGACTCCCAATTAGATGGGGTAAACCACTTTATTTCTTATAACATACTTTTCTGAGCACTCTAAAACTTGTGATTTCATATATTTACATTTCAAAGCTGTTTTTCAGTCCAAAAGCTTTTGACGCCAAATGATACTGTTAAAGGTACCTAGTACCTAGAATCATGCAACCAGAAAAGGATGGGTTACCAAAAGAGCTAATTAGATCCAACCTATTCAGTGCCATCTTCAGATCCAAATGGCTGAGATCAGAACTGATTTAATCAGAACAGAGTGGAAACTTGACCTGTTCCTAGATATCACTATTACAACAATTGAATGGTGTTTTCTGGACCAAATTTAAGAACAGTCAACGACTATAGTCCAAGGTGCTCTGGGAAGAATGGAAAGCACCACTGCTGTTTTTTAAACGTATATAACGAAACTTTTCAACCTAGAAAGGGTTCTAGATTGGTACCTTGGGCAAGTATACATTTATCCTGAGGATGTCATTATTGGTTAAAACAGAAGGAGAACTCTTTCATCATTCCCTTCAGAGACTTTGACAAGTTCATTAGAATATCCTCAATGTGATGAATCTTTGTCATGTAAAGTTTTCTTTCACTTGGGGGTGGGTGAGAAGAGTTTAAGTGAAATGATGGGGAGATTAAAGTAGCCAATAATCGTTTGAAAAAGAATCCAGTGAACAAGGTTGGTTACTAAAGTCAATTAGTGCTGTTTTGCATTCCACATCCCTCTATCAGAAAAGGTCTGATCCAGCAGGCAGAAAATCAGTAAGGATATAACTGAACTCAACAACACACTAATCAAGCAGATGTAACAAACATCTGTAGATTGCTTGATCTAACAACAGCAGAATATACATTCTTCTCAAGCTCACATAGAACATTCACCAAGAAAGATCAAATTCTGTGCCATAAAAATACAAATAGTCTTAAGCTGGGGTGACCTTATCCAGAGGATTATGTTCCATTCCCAGCCCTGGGTTTCATAAAGGACCTCTACAAAGTTAGTCCCAAAAAAGGGTGACTAAAACAGTGAAAACTGGAAATGTAAGGAGAGCTTGAAGTATCTGATATGCTTAGCATGTAGAAGAGAAAATTTAGAAGTTATAGTTAATTGTCTTCAAATATTTGAAATGAGTCATGAGAAAAGGAGAGAAGATGTGTTGTGTGTCAAAGGAAGAATTCTGGCTGCAGATCAGAGAAAGGCAGTTTCCTCTTGACATGAAGAACCTTTATCGACTACACTATTTAGCTGACGGATGGCTGCCTCACCCATACATGACCACAATGGGCACTCCAGCATCACAAGGGCTAGAAAGAAGTCAGGTGGCCATCGGTCAGGAAGCCCTTGAGAGATATTCCTGCAGCTGGAGTCAGAGGTTAAACCAGATAATCTCCAAGAGCCCCTTCCTTGGTTAGTTGGCTTTTATTCCCAAATGGTGTGACCATGAGGTTTTGAGACTGATTTTCTCTCGGAGCTCATATACCATCTATTTAAGTCATTTAAAATAAATGGCCTTATCTTCTCTCAAAGATTGTTACCCATGAAATTCTCTTCATATATGCAAACTAATATCTTTTCCCACTTTGCACACTGCCTCATTCACTAATCCCCATGCTTCTTTCTAAGATATTAAGATAACTGTTTACTTGGTCAGAGTTCCAGCTTCAGTTATTATTTCCCTATAGTTGTCTCCTTCCTGTAATTGTCTCTGTGGCTCCTTAGATTCTGAATCTCCTTGATGAGCTACAGGGTTAGAATTGGTCCTTTGCCCAGTGTGGGCTTTCCCCAGCCGAGAGATGTGAAAAGACACATCACAACCGATGGCACCGGGGAAGTCCCAAGGCCTCTGGAGAGCTGAACTATTTTATTTTAATTATTAAATAGAAGAGAAGCTTAACTAGTGGGTGTGGAAGAGAGGGGGATTTTCAGTTGTGAGACAGTAACTACATACTATTTTTACAATAAAAGATCATTAATCCTCATTGATTCACATATGCACACTTCTTTGATCAATTTGTTCTTGTAACAACTGTCCAATATTCTGGAAGCACCATCAGAAGAGTCAAGTCAGGGGTACTAGTATGACAACTAGATTATACATCAGCATCTGGACCAAGAAGAAAACTTGTGATTGCTTTTCTAAAATATTGAAGAAATCTTAGTCACAGGTAATGCCTAAATGTTTACCACATATCAAAGGTCTTGGACAAAGCTCTGAATAACTTTCATCTACTAACGTTTCACTGAAGAAATGTCAGTGACTTTTGGAATAAATTTTCTTTCTGTATTAAAATATGACACTCCTCAAGTCATCCAGGTCTTTTTATAATGTTTTCATAGTAACTGCCTCCATTTCCGAACCAAAGAAGAAGAAAAATCTGGGAGAGAATCTACATCTAGTCAAGGCTGTATCTACTTGTAGTCCAAGTGCATGGTGTAATAAAACAGTAACAGCTTGCATGGTTCTACAGGCGCATCTTGTTTTACTATACTTTGCTTTATTGCAATTCATAGATATTATGTTTTTTACAAACTGAAGGTTTGTGACAACCCTGAGTTGAGCAAATTTATCTGCATCATTTTTTCAACGGTGTTTGCTCACTTTGTGTCTCTGTGTCACATTTTAGTAATTCTTGCAATATTTCAAACTTTTTCATCATTATTATATTTGTTATGGTGATCTGTGATCAGTGATCTTTGATGTTACTATTATAATTGGTTGGGAATGCCAAGGATCACACCCACACAAGACAGCAAACTAAATCAATAAATGGTGTAACTGCACCACCAACCAGTTGTTCCTCCATCTCACTCCCTCTCTTCAGGCCTCCCTATTCCCTGAGACACAACAATATTGAAGTTGGGCCCATTAATAACTCTACAATGGCCTTCAAGTGTTCAAGTTTAAGTCAAAAGCTAGAAATGGTTAAGCTTAGTGAGGAGGGAATGGAAAAAGCCAGGACAGGCTGAAAGCTAGGCCTGCTGTGCCAGTTAACCAAGTTGTAAATGCAAAACCAAAAGTTCTTGAAGGAAATTAAAAGTGCTACTCCAGTGAACACACAAATGATAAGAAAGCAAAACAGTCTTCCTTATTGCTGATATGGAGAAAGTTCTAGTGGTCTGGATAGAAGATCAAACCAGCCACGACATTCCCTTAAGCCAAAGCCTCATTGAGAGCAAGTGCCTAACTCTCTTCAAATTCTACAGAGGCTGAGAGAGATAAGGATGTATCAGAAGAAACGTCTGAAGCTAGCAGAGGTTGATTCATGAGGTTTAGGGAAAGAAGCCGTCAACATAACATAAAAGTGCAAAGTGAAGCAGAAAGTTACCCAGAAGATCAAGCTAAGATAATTAATAAAGGTGGCTATAGGAAACAACAGATTTTAAATACAGACGAAACAGCCTTATATTGGAAGAAGATTCCACCCAGGACTTTCATAGCTAGCGAGGAGAAAGAAATCAATGCCTGGCTTCAAAGCTTCCAAGGACAGGCTAACTCTCTAGATTGGAGCTAATACAGCTGGTGACTAAGTTAAAGCCAACATTCATTTACCATTCCAAAAATCCTAGGGTCCTTAGAAATTTTGCTAAGTCTACTCTGCTTGTGCTCTATAAATGGAACAACAAAGCCTAAATGACAGTACACTGTTTATAAAATGGTTTACTGAATATTTTAAGCCCACCATTGCTACTTACTGCCCAGGAAAAGAATCAAAATACGGCTGCTCACTGACAACACACCTGGTCACCCAGGAGCTCTGATGGAGATGTACAACAAGATTAATGTTGTCATGCCTTCTCACACAGCATCCATTCTGCAGCTCACGAATCAAGGAGTAATTCTGACTTTCAAGTCTTATTATTTAAGAAATATATTTTGTAAGGCTACAGCTGCCAGGTACTGATTCCTCTGACAGATCTGGGAAAAACAAACTGAAAATCTTCTGAAAAGAATTCACCATTCTAGATACCATTCTAGAATTAAGAATATTCATGATTCATGGGAAGTCAAAATATCAACATTAACGAGAGTTTGGAAGAATTTGATTCCAACTCTCACGGATGACTTCTAGGGGTTCCAGACATCAGTGAAGGAAGTAACTGCAGATGTGGTGGAAATGGCAAGAGAACTGAACTTAGAAACAGTCTGAAGATGTGACTGAATTGCTGCAATCTCATAAAACTTTAGTGGATGAAGAGTGTTTCTTATAGATGAGAAAAGAAAGTGGTTTCTTGAAATGCAAACTACTCCTGGAGAAAATGCTGTGAAGATTGTTGAAATGACAACAAAGGATTTAGAATATTACATAAACTTAGTTGCTAATGCAGCAGCAGGGCTTGAGAGGATTGACTCCAATTTCGAAAGAAATTATACTGTGGGTAAAATGCTGCCAAACAGCATTGCATGCTACAAAGAAATCATTTGTAAAAAGAAGAGTCAATTGATGTGGCAAACTTCACTGTTGTCTTGTTTTAAGGAACTACCACAGCCACCCCAACCTTCAGCAACCACCATCCTCATCAGTTAGCAGCTATTATCATGGAGGCAAGACCCTCCACCAGCAAAAAGGTTACGACTCACTGAAGACTCATGATGGTTAGCATTTTTAGCAATAAAGTATTTTTAAGTTAAGGTATGTACATTGTTTCTTATATATAATTCTATTGCATACTTAATAAACTATAGTATAGTGTGAATATAACTTGTATATGCACTGGGAAACCAAAAGAAAACTATGTGACTCGCTTTATTGCGTACTAGTCACTTTATTGAAGTGGTCTGGAACCAAACATGCAATACCCGCAAAGTATGCCTAAACTCATTTTAACTGTTAACCAGCGAAGATGAAGAACCAGAAGTAACTCACTTTATCTAAAAACTAACAAAGGAAAGTTAAAAGAATTGGCATGAGAAGATGGAAGAGACAGGAGGTGAAAGACGTTAACTCTAAGCATCTGGATCCATGGCTGGGGGCTGACCTTTAAAATCTAGGCAAGGAGAAAGGAGTGGGGCTACATACAGGTTAACACACTAAGAGCCCATAGTTTCCTTTGTAGCCCCATTCCTACTTGCAACATGTATATAGAGTTTACTGATAACAACAAATTTGTCTTCCTAGGATGGAGGGTTCTCTGCAGAAGGCACACTGCGATGTTCAACAGAAAAAAAGAGTAGCGCCAGGAAAAGACGTAGAGTCTAAAGGATAGGAGGTATGAATTATTAATAAAAAATTAACTGCAGTATACACTAAAAAAGTATACCCTCAAACTAGTTTATTCAAGACACCAAGCTTATTCTTGCCTTAGAAACTCTGCCAGGAATGTGTGACCCAGATCTTACTATGGCTGGCTCCTTCTTGTCCTTTAGGTCCAGCTCAAATGCTACATTTACTGAGAGTATTTCTCTCATCTTCAGACTAAAATAGTCACCCAATTACATTCACTCTGTTATCGTTATCCCAGGACGTGGAGGTGTTTTGAAATTATCTTGTTCCTTTGTTTTCTATTATCTATTCCTTTTTCCAAACTGTAAGTTCCATGCAAACAAGAATCTTGCCACTATTACATCCCTCACCCATAGAAGAGTACCTAATGCATCCCGTAGGTGTTTAACACACTTGTTGAATGAATGAATGACCAAATCAATGGTGGAAAGTTCTGAGTTTCCAGTAACTCAGAACTAATAGATTTCCTTCTTTGTAATGAATTTTCTAATAAACTTTCTTGTGAGGAAAACTTCATACCCCAATGATACCAGGTAAATGAAGCATGTAAGTGGAAAAGCCTATTGTCATTGAAGTTATCTAAGTAATTTAAAGAATAAAATTTCTAAATACATGCTATTATTAGAGAATATGAAACCAGACTATGAATCACAATCATAAAATAAAATTTCTATTACTTACTGTTTCTAACCAGTATACCATTACTTCATCTTCCGTTCGACCTTTCCCCAGGGAGCTGCCATACATAAGGACCACGTGTTTATTTCAAAAGCATCTTGGGAAGAGTAAAATCAGTAACCTTTAATAATCCACCACGTGCTTTACTTTGCAGTCTGAGCATCTTTTTCACCACCTTTGTTGTGTGAAATTCCTCTTTGCCACTCTCACCCCTGAAATCTAAGCAGGGTCCTAAATTCTACATCCAAAACACCAGAAGATTGGTGCCATGCAAATCTATTATCCCACCAACATTATTTCTTGCTATCCCAGTGCAATTTGAACATGCTAAAATAGTCTCCTGCTAAAATGTGAAAATTCCACGACCAGTAAGAAATAGTAAAAAGACTTTTCTGCACAGACAAAATAAAAATTGTGGTAAGAAGTATACTTTGGAATTAAATAATTAGAAGCCGAATGTCAAAGGGCCAAGATAAAAATAGTTGTATCCACCAGGCTTCCTAAATTCTTTCGGATAGACCAAGTCGTACAGTGGGACTATGGCTAAATGAAAAATTTGTTTTCACTAATCCTGTTCTTTTAGCCTGATAATTCTCTTTGTTTTCGCTTTAGAGCAAGAAAACTGCACCGCTACCTAAAGTCCATTTTGTACATTTAAAATAAAACGTGTCAGATAAGTGTTTGCTGCCTGTCACTGGCTTTCAGCTGCAGCGCATGGCTGTGGGCTTCCCCAGGCAGGAGGACAAATGTCTGTGTGGGAGAGAACACATACAGCTGACTGTTATCAGGGGGAGAGGCCATAAAAGAAGAGACACTCTTGTGGGAAAGTTCAGACAGCATTATCAGAAGGTTGGAGAGAATTCCATTAAGTAAGGCAGAATCTATGTCTCTATGGGCAACACAATGCACACTCGGCTGAACAGGAAAAAACATGTGACTCTTCTGTAGATGCACAAGTGGGAGAATATGAGCTGAGTGTTTGCGCTGTTTTTCTTCCTGGAGTCCTCTCTGCTCAATCCTTTCCATCAAGTTGCTCCCAATTCTTTCATGAAGACCTGGGTCAAGCTAGACATCCTCAGAAAAACTTTTTTCTAACATCTTGTGGAGGGTTGACTTTGATGTATTTTGTGAGTCCCACTTGTGTTTATTAACATGTAACAGATGCTATTACAATCCCTTTAACTTGCTTCTGTTCTCGTTCTAGCCCCTGCATGTCCTATCTCGAGGTAGATTATAATCTCCCCACCAGCAGATATGTATGTCCCCTACTAATTTCCCCACAGAGTTTAGTACAGTACTTTCACAAAATGCTTATTTAATAAAAGCCGAAAGAATGACTTAGCAAATTATATTCTCATAGGATTCATTCCTGAAAACCAGTGGGTCCTTGCATAAGAATTGGGAGTTTGGGGGAGACTGAAATGTGATGGGAGGAACGAAAGGGATTAAGCACAGTAGGCTAAGGAGGAAAAGGTAAAGAACAATTGACATTCCCCCAGGAGAGGGTAAAGAAGGTTCTCTGGACCAAACAGCACCATTTAAGGGCTGAGTACAGGAGAGGAAGCACCGAGGGGACCCAGCAGGAGCAAAGACTCAAGGTCAGGAGAGAATGGCAGCACCAAAAGCGGGAGAGGGTTTCTAAAAGAAATGTGCCAGATGTTGAACCAAGAGGGAGGTAAAGTGAACATTTCTCTTTCTCTCACTCTCTCCTCCCTCTCTCCCTCTGTGTGCATGTGTGTGTGTGTGTGTGTGTGTGTGTGTGTGTGTGTGTGAAGGGAGCACCAAGGTAGAGTTAAGGTGGAATAGGGGGAATAGACCGTAGTTACAGCACAACCAAGTTCATTTGCTAGACATTGAAGGACTGAAGTGCTAGGCAAAGGTTCCCCCAAACTGCTTCCTTATCCCAAATTCAATCCCAGGGTGGTATCTTCCCAACCACACCCAGCTCTAATGATGTGTGATAACTTAAAATCGTGTGATTAATGTAGTGTTGCCATGGTGATACATTTTGGCAGTTCACCTAACTCTCTTTTAAAGGTAGAATATGGACTAATTAGATAATTTCCTCCAATTCCAAAATCTCTCAGAAAATCAAAGGTGTCGTGGCTGGGCTCAATACTCCTAGACTCCACTGCTGGCCATTCCAGAGCAGCCATTCCAGACCAACTGCTCTGATCAGTAGAAAAGCCCAGGAGAGCACCCAGCTGTCCTGTGGGACCCAAAGGACCAGTAGAAGACATGAGACAGAGGGAGCCTCCTCCTAAGACCCTTTCCGGGCTTCAGGTAAAACTTGTCCCCTAGGCCGGGGTCTCCAACTCCCCGGACAGGTACCAGTCTGTGGCCTGTTAGGAACCGAACAGCACAGCAGGGGGCGAGCAGGGAGCCAGTGAGAAGCTTCATCTATCTATATTTGCCGCCGCTCCCCAGCCCTAGAATCACCACCTCAGCTCCACCTCAGATCATGGGGCATCAGATTTTCATAGGAGCATCAGTCTCTGGTGCCAAAAAGGTTGGGGGCCGCTGCCCTAGGCAGTAATACATGGAGCAAGAGTACTCTCTTTTTAGTCAATGTGTGTGTACAGCCAGGGTCAGCTGTGCTTTCCATAGTACACCCCTTATCCAAGAAGGAAGAGGAGGAGAAGTAACAGTGCCATTACTAATCAATCATGAATGCTCAGATGGGCTGATTTCTTTTACAGTTCATTTTAACACTTCATACCTGATGCTCAGAAATCTAAAATAAGACTGTTTATTTCCACCCTGCTCTCTTTTTTTTTAATAGAAACGAAAAAGAGGAAAGCAATTCAGAATCCATTCTTCCATCAATTGGGCAAATTACACATTATAGCAGCATCTCTGCGCCAGATTTTTTTTTCCTCCTCTGCAGTGCTGTCCTCACTTCCCCAGAACATTCCCTAATTACCATTTCTTCTAAGAGAGTATTTCGGAATGTGCCCTGCTTGGAAGAGTGCAAAAGGAATAAGCCCCACAGTCACACATGTTAAGATATTTATGGTATCATTCTTGGTTTTGCTAAAAATACATTAGACATAGAGTTTGTCATCAAGGAACACATAACCCAATACATGAATTTCCCCTGCCATCCCTGCCCCCAGTGATGAGGAAACAGACCAGGTGACACTGTCTTGGATTCCCACACTCTGCCTAAACTTCAGGGCTTCTGCCACTTTACCTCTTATAGGTTTGGTGACCATATTCATCAACCCCAGTAAGACATGTTGCCTGGAGCAAGATTTTTTTCAAGGTACTAAAGTGTGCAAGTTCATTTTTTGCAAGATTTTTGCTAGTGTTGTCTTATAAAATGTTCATAGCAAGTTTCTTTGGTTAACAATTAAGTACTTTATCAGTAATACAATGTAGGGAATTGCTGCAAAATCTATGGAGTTTTAAAATAGACCACTTCTTCCAGTCTATGGTATTTCATAATTATTCTATTGACCATACCAGATAATTTCTGTAATATATACTATGTATGTTTAGAGAAGTATAATCTAAGGAGAACTGTATATGACATGATTCTGACTGTCCTGAACATGGTCAAGATGGCTTTACTTAGTTTAGGTCAGCCATTTTCATATTCAGTCCTTGGATTTCTATTCATCTTTTTGTTGGTGGTAGTTTAAAATGTCTGTCTGAATAAATAGGGACCAGGGTAGCTAACAATGAAGAATAAAAAATATTTTAAGATGACATGAATTCAGAATAGGTAAGGATTTTTCCTAGTTACTATTCCTTTGGAACAATTTAAACTTCTGTGCAGTGTTTTATTTTGTAATTACCACGCTGACATGCATAAAAATTAGTAGTGGCGAAGCCATAGTATATGTCTGGTGCTTAAGGGGAACAAGGAAAGCAGGACTGGGATCATTTTCATAGATCCCTATATTTTAAGGAGGAAAAAGGGCTAAAGAAAATTATTAAAAGGTAAACACTCATATGGCAATCAGTATTAGCATACTATTATTACTATTAATAATAAAACACTATTATTTATCAATAATAAAAGCTTTATGTGAATGCTTGTGGGTAAATCTGAGTTGAGAGAAGAAAGGTTAAAACACAATGCTGGATTGGAAACACTTGGCAAAGAGACAGATGTGAAATCTGTTACTTGGGTATAATATTAAGATAACTGCTTATATAATATGTGTAAGTCAAAACTAAAAAATTTAGTCCAGTTTGAGGGAAGGAACCTAAAAAAAAAAGTGTGGTCAATGCAGAATGTTAAACTATATAGCCTGAAAGTAAGGACTGGTGAAACAAAGAAAGAATATTTTACTTTGTTATTGCACTTTTGAAAACAGGTTGGATTAACCACTAGAAGGTATAGGATCAGTAACTAGTCAAGGAGTCCATGACTTTACATAGTGAGTGGTGAAATGTTTATATAAATAAGTCAGGCTCTGTGTAGGTCTCTACAAAGGAGATGACTGTTGTCTAAATCCAGCTGTGAACTGTAATGTATTTTGGCTCCCTCACTTTAGGAAGAAATCAGGAAATGAAGAGGCAAGTGACAATGGATGGGAAAAAGAAAAATAAACAGAACCTGTACTTAGAGTTCTGGTCACAGTACAAGTGCTGGTCACAGTACAAATTAACGTGATACAATGTAATATTTAAAAAAAAAAAAAAGCCAACCAGACCAAAACCCATCATGACTAACTGAAATCATATAGCTATGTGGAAGCTCAGTGTGGGGATGTATTTATGAAAATATCCTAGAACCAGCTTTATCCATCAAATCTTCATGTCTCTCCTATATTTCAGGAGTTCCTTTTAATGGAGCATTATTTTAGTCTTTAGAAAGTTTTTTCTTAACTGAGTATCAGCCTCAACATCTACTTGAGAGCCTGTGAATTTTATAAGCAAAGCCATCCCTCATGGTACCCACGGAGTGGTGCTAGAAGATCCAGGTAGCTAGCTATCTTACAGGCCTGAAACTGACATGTTAGACAATAATGGAGGAAAAGCAGGCCCTACACCACTCAGAGGTATCAGCATGGATGACAGGTATAGATGTCAGGTAACCTCGTCAATACTTCTCTGGACTTTTAGGTTTTATTTACCTATAACTTTTTAAAATTAACCTAGGACACCCAACACAGAGTGGCAAAGTAAGTACATCAAAAAATAACTACTATATAATCTACTAGAGTCTCTGCTGCTTTTTTAAGAAAAAAAAAAAATTAAAGATACAGGGAGTAGTAGGGAAAAAAAAACACTGAAACATGACAAGAATTCAGACTGACCAATTAAAAATCTGGTCTAAAGCAGCAGTCCCCAACCTTTTTGGCACCAGGGACCAGTGCTCCTATGAGAATATAATGCCTGATGATCTGAGGTAGAGCTGAGGCACTGATCCTAGTTCTGGGGAGTCGCTGCAAATACAGATGAAGCTTCCCTCGCTCACCTGCCACTCACTTCCTGCTGTGCAGCCTGGTTCCTAACAGGCCACTGATCAGTACCAGTCCATGGCTCAGGAGTTAGGGACCCCTAGTCTAACGAATCTTTTTAGTGCGTTCCATCTCCCTTCCATCATTCCTTTTTCCACACATGGTGCCAACCAATCCACCCACCAGCTCTCAGTTCCCAAGGTAATTTTCTTCTGGGTCTTCTTCCTAAAGGACTTTGTCATAAGCAAAAAGATAGGTATATGTTAATAACATGCTAGTTTTGGGCTGAAAACTAAAGTTCCTGTTTTAGTGTAAAGGAATACCTCTCTCAGGAATATTTGCATTTTAACAGAAGGCAAAAATTTCTAAGAGTGCAAACTTCCAACTCTAGCAAGCTACTTGGGAAAGTCAAGTGGAATTTGAGAGCAGTGTTGTTCTTCCAGTGTCCCCCAAAACCACTCCAAACTGGAGGTCAGCAAGGCTCTCATTCATTTATTTCCATTAAGATTTTGCTTACAAAAGATTACGTAAACATCCAAATTCAGCACGCTTCATTTTCTTTACCAAGGTCTTATTCCATATTATTACCAACAGGGGATGATTTTGCCTCCCAGTTTGGGGACTTTCATCAACATCTGGAGATATTTATGGTTGTCGCAATAGGTGTGGGGTGGGGTAGCTGTTGGTGTTACTGTCATCTAGCTGATAGAGGTTGGGAATGCTGTTAAGCATCCTACAATGCACAGGCCAGCCCCCTCAACAAAGAATTAGCCGATACAAAACGTCAGTAGTACCAAAGCTGAGAAGCCCTGCTTTGTATGAACTAACCGCTATAAAGTCAATATTTACATGATATAAACATTAATGCCAATAAAATCGCTGCCCCTGGTAAAAATAAAAATGACCATAATTTGGAAGGATCTACACTATTTTCTTAATATTTCTAGAACACCTTAATTCTGGCTCTGGGTTATTTAAATTACTTTTTCAAAACAGTCGAATAAAACAAAGAGGCTTTATATAGTTCATATGTTATGTTGGAAATAAGAGTTTTGATTAAATTTGACATTTCTAAAACTCTAATTGCTAGCTATTGCTGGAGGAAGAAAAAAAGAAAAAAAATATTTCCAAGACTAGCCAGATGGGAAGTCTTAAGATAAGAAATTATAAACCAGTGTTCATATTCCAATCAGAAAAAAAATCTGTTTATACATTTTTAATTCTGCTTAAATAGTAAGCAATACATTTCTTAAATTAATTCCTAAACTGCTATTAACTGGCTAACTAATTTTCTAACAAATCTTATTAGATTATTAATAAGTAGAGCATTTTTATAAGAACACTCTATATATTAAGGACTCTGTAAATTTTATTGGAATCAGACTGGTTTCTGATATGGCAAATGATATTACATTCAGTTTCAAAACCCATTTCTGATTGAAATATAATGAAGTGCTTCAGTTTATATGCCCACATATAAAGCTACACAAACGTCTTCTC
The DNA here is from genome assembly GCF_902729225.1 of Pteropus medius. Classification (NCBI taxonomy): domain Eukaryota; kingdom Metazoa; phylum Chordata; class Mammalia; order Chiroptera; family Pteropodidae; genus Pteropus; species Pteropus medius. The sequence goes on from NW_024344378.1 coordinate 38,976,223, forward strand.
AACATTAACACTTAGTAACATTAAGTCTTAGGAACGTGACCTCCACATCTTTGGTAACCTCCGCTCTTCCACATCTGAAAGCTCTCTCTCTTCTATTTAAAACTCCCCTCTCCTCTTTTTTTTCTCCAAGAAATGGCAGGTGGATGGGAAAGAGGTGCACTGGAGGGACATAAGGAAAAACAATGGTTTCTTCCGTCATCTATGAGACTGAAAACTGTCCCCAAACAGGAAAAGCTGGAAGTGAGAGGTCTTACTTAGTGAAATTTATCTCAAGCTCTTCCAAACATAAAAATCTCCAAGCCACAAAAAAAAAAAAAAAAAAATGCTCCCTCTTAAGGGTCTTGCTTTTGGTAGATTTATGGAACTGTTTCCTTTTATTCAAGTCTTCTGAAAGCCACTGAGAAAGAACTCTAAATTGAGGTACATCCCTTGCAAGTTGCTTGGGTTTGACAAATAAAGCAATCATCAAAATCAAGGAGTGTGCACTGCTTTTTAAAACCCTATTTGTTTGACATAATACAGCAGCAGGATGGCCAGGCAATAAATGGCATCACTTAACGTAATCACTTAATGTTGTGCAACCAACGTCAGGTCTCATTGCTTTATCGCTTGCAAAGAGTTGGATAATAAAGTTGATTGTTAGTGTGAAGATATAAATTGTTCAGTAGTTAGAGTCGTTAATAAAAGCGAAGGAACACAAAAGAGAAAAAATAGGTTTTAACAGCCCAAATTCATTGCTAATTGTTTGTACATTCATTATGGGCTGACCAGGGCTAATTATCTAATTAAACTAAAGCTCTGCTACTTTAGAGGAATTTCTCCAAGCTGTAATGGTGGTTATCAATTACCTCAGCAGGTCCTGTTGAAATGTGTAGTTAACTCAAGGCATGTTTTGCTTTTCCCAATAGCAATACATGGCACTCTTGTTGCATGATAATTTATGCTTAGCATAGAAAAAAAAAAAAAAAGCTTTTCCTTAAAAATATAATATGGAAACTTAATAATAATGGTAAACATTATTTAAACAAGAGCTCTTGCCCATTTTATTCAATGATTTATATTCAGGAAATGTCAATATAATCTGCTTTAGGTAGAAACAATACAGACACAAAAGAGAAATCAAATATCATTGTGTGCATGTTACTGAGTGTTCTCTTCACATCTTGTTTTTAAAAATACATTTAAAAAGTGTTATTTGTGACGCTCTGCAGTATTTCATAGTATTAAATTATATTACTTAATGTTACATAATCACAACTTTAAAAATTCATGGATTTTTTTTAAGTTGGAAGGAAAGCTGTATATTATCTAGACTAAATTCTTCACTCTATAAATAAGGGAACTGAGGTTCCAAGGAGTTAGAAGACTCACCCAAAGTCACACAGCAGGTTACTAGAATGAGGAGAACTGGCATCCTTTCAGTCAATTGTTCTTTCTTCCTTGATTCCTGCTATTCCTCTTTCAAATTGTACTGTTTCAAATTGTTTATCACACTCTCTCTAAAATGCTATGAGAGCATCTAGACCTTGTTGTTACTTTTTTTTTCAAAAGCAGCTTTGATTAGTAGCATTTCACTTCTCCAAGGAAACATGTGTAATACTGTCCCTATTTCAAGTCAGTCAAACGTCCCAGATGTCTTCTAAGGTATATATCCAAGAGAGCACACACACACACACACACACAAAGGTATCATTTGCCTTGTCCAACTAAAAAGGAAAATATAACAAACTTAGTGGATTTTATTCATCAGAGTGTTCAAGCAATTAAATTACATCCTGCTATATTGTTCCTAGGGAATTTGATCCTAAATTGGTAGACCATAAATCATCAAGCAATACTTACTGAATATCCCTTGAAAAAGGCATTTCCCAAGAAAGTACAATTTCATTCTGAAGAATTTTGCCTATCTTTACTTCCTATGATCTTGGGATATGGTGTGTCTGTTCCTTGCAGTGACACAGACTCTGGAACTTTCCCCTGCCCCTTTCACAGTCATTTTTCAGGCAGACACAAGCAGTGAACATACAGTTCTTTTCTGCCAAGTTAAAAAAGATGATTTTCCCTTTCACTGCCTCTTAAAGATGAACATCAACTGTTTCACCACTTGTGATTCAAATCCATTAATTAAAATAAATATAAAGTAAAAATCTTCCTTTCCGCCAAAAGGAAAAGGACAGATGGGAAGCGGAGGAGGTGGAGGCTCATCATATGTAATACTACTTTAGAAAAAAAAAAAAAAAAAAAAGGGCCCAGGGGGGGGGCAGAAAAACAAGAAGCATGAAATGGGGGGAGCATAATTAAGAGAGGTAAAGGGTGTTTGAATTTAATTTACAGTTCAGTATTATTTTGGGTCTCATAATAATTGCACTACATATAGGAGAAGAGGAAAGCCTCTAATACCAAATTTGGAGTGGAGTGTTACAATCTTAATTCACTTCTCAAAATGGCAATAACTGGCCGCTGGCCGTGCTTCAGACTGAGTATAGCAAAAGCTTCTCTTTGTTATTGACTTGTGAAAGACACAGCTTCTTTTTCCCCCCTCAACCTCCCCCTACATGTTCCTAATTTTTAATTTCTTCTTCTCTTGCCCCCCACTGCCTGAACTAAGACACTGGCAAAAAAGAGAAAAAAGGAATCAACATAAGCCCTTCTCCATCTCAAATCTGCATGTACTGTTCTACAGAATAACAGTTTAAAAACAATGTCTATAGCTTACATCACACAACATAACTTCTGTAATTTATCGGTGCAGTGTATAAATCTAAAGTCTAACTTGAACAATAAAAATTCCTGAGCTTAGCATATTTAACTGAATGGCCCATACACCTAAGTGATTTGATTTTAGATAACCACACAAAGCTAAATCAGAGTAGAATGGAGCAGATTTACTTAGCATGATCTCCATTAAGATCCATAAGAGTTACGGTGTGATAATTTCAGATAAATGAGATGAAAGAAAATCCATGTTAGGTTTTGTCTGAATTGTCCTTATAACTATCTCCATCATCCATATTTGGGCTAATGAGATGCTGAAAAAAATCTCAGAAGTCATCTACCTGAATCATGAAGAAACTGGGATCTAGTGAAGTCAAGTGATTTGCTCAAGAACACACAGCTAGTTAGTGGCGAAGCCATGCCTAGAACCAGCTATTCTGCCTTCGCGACTATTTATATTCTTACATCTCGACATTCATTCATGATAATAGATGAGAAATACATGCTAACATTTTTTATACTGAAAGGAAATCCACAAAGTAAACCCCAAATATTTCAAAGTTAGTCTAAAAGTAGGAAAAAAATTATCAATTTACTATGTTCTCCACTAACATAAAATGCAGATGTAGGAGTAAGTTGGCAAGAACTATTAGAAAAAAAAGAAACCTTCCTGCCCACATAAAAAACCAACAAACACTGCAGGCTAGGAACCCTGAACATTTGAGAATGTCAAAACTTTTATACTCTTTTGACTGGGTCCCAGTGTGATCAAAAGAGATGGACAAAATGAATTCTGATGATCTGAGAAAAAGTCAAATGGTAAGCTATCTTGTGAATTAAGGAAAATAAGACCTCATAAGGATGAGGGCCAGGGAAAGAAGGATGAAAGACAAAATACAAAAGAATGAAGAGATCATATAAATGAGCAGGTAGAGTTAAGAAAAAAATATATGTATGCTGGGGGCTCTTCCAGTTCTACTTGGTTCCTGGTTAATTAAGCAACTATTTTAAAAAAAAATCTCAGCTTTACTCATGCTTGTGTGTGCTTCACCCATTCCTAAATTTAATAGTTAGACATGGACAGGAGGTGAGATTTAAGCTTTATCAGTTTTACCTATCATCACATAGCTGTCAACTCACGAAAATGAAATATACTGAAAGAAATAGATTGCCAAAAAATAGCAAGCCCTGTCAGCTCCACCTACAAAACAGATTCCTAATCTTTACACTAGTTCTCTTGTCTTTCCTCTGTATTACTGCCTCCAATAAGGGTTTCTGCACTGTTACACTTCCCCTACCACCACTCTGAAAAATGTAGAACGGATCAAGTCATCCTCCAATCAATGCTCTGCAAAAACTTCTCACCGCACTTATAATAAAATCCAATTCCCTACAATGCCCCTAAACTCCCTAGAATCCCCTTCCCATGGCCTATAAGGCCTGTGTAATATGGCCCTTGCCTACATCCCCAACTTCACCTCCCTCTAGGAACTCTGAAGGTCATTATGTGCTTTAACCCCACAGACCTTCATTCTGATCTCTAATTATATCAAGCTCCTACCCACCTGTCAAAGTCACAGTATCCAATACCCTGTATCCAATACAACTTTGAGGCTATTTCCTAGACTTGGAATGCACTGATCCCAGATTTTTCCATGGCTGACTGCTTAATATGCAGGAGCAGCTAAAATGTCACCCCACGACCCAATTTAAGGTAACATGACATATACGCATCACAATATCCTATCATCTTGTTTTCTTTTCATAAACTTTCTTGTCTGAAATTATGTTGTTCATTTACTTGTACTATGTAAAAACCTCCACTCCCAAAATACACACACACACACACACACACACACTTCTTTGGGTATGTGGCTATTCCTCGCCAAATCCCCAAAGCCTAGAACAGTGCCTGGTACCTAGTAAATTCTCACTATTTATCAAATGACAGATTCCATTTATTCTAAACTTTCCCAAATCTTCTTTCTGCCTTGTATTTCTAGCCCTTGTTCACTATCACTTCTCTTGAGTCTGTTCCCTTTTCTGAATTTCTTTTGGTCTTCATTCCGCTTACTGCAATACAGAGGAAAATTGAACAAGGAGCATAAAATGAAAGACACGAATGGCAATAGAAACACTCAGCCTATGCTACTGGCAGTGGGGCAGAAGGTCAAATAAAGGGCTTCTTAAGGGCAAAGACCTTACGATTGATCTCATCCAATAGTGCAGCTCTGAAGGGCAGCATCAAAAGGAATTATGAAGGTAGTCCGTCTATCGCCTAAAAAAAGTACTACATGCCCTGTGGACACTCAGCAGTTCTTAAAATTTTTTAACTAGCAAAAGATTCAGATGCAGTAGCTTTCCATATGATCTGGGAATCTACAGTTTCAACAAACTACTCAGGGTCAAGGTGAAGAGCTTGCCAGATTCTTGCACATTGTTTCTCATAGGTTGCCTCAGAATCACCTAGTGATTCGATATCTGGGGGACGACCAGTAATTTGTATTTTTAAAAAGCTTCCTCCCCAAACCAGGTGCTTCTTGGGCAAACCAAGGTTTGATACACAGTATCCGTGACCACAGCAAATGGCCTCTCAAGTCCCAGCAACTTCTTCTGTAACGAGAAAAGCAGCGTCACCAGACTCTGATGCAAACAACAGCTGGGGCCAGCTGTGCAGAACAGTCGTGATCACCAGGGACAACTTCGATCCTCTCATCTCCTAAAAAAAAAAAACCTAAAAATTACGAAAACGCCGTCCCATAACCCCCATGGCAGACACTGCTGCTTCGGAGGCTACAAGAAGCTAAAGTTAACAGCCTCCTTCCCACCGGTGAGGCTAAAGGAAAGCGACCCTGGTTGGCCGACTACGCCCGAGCGGTGCCAAAAAGTTAACGACCCTCTTGCTCTGGTCCTTGTGAGGGCCAAAAGACTCCACCACACCACAGGCCAGCTGCCGTAAGTGCGTCACCCGGCTTGCTGGGGATGCTGGGAGTTGTAGTTAACTACTTCTCTTGCCCCCCAAATGGCCTTTTTTCAAATAAGCAAACACCTTAGAACTGTAAGGAAGTTCGCTTTATAACCAACAAATCGAATTCTTCCTTTTTCCAGTTGACCAAAGGGAGTTTTCTCAGAGTGCGTGCGGAATATCGAACTACAAGTCCCAGCATGCTCTGCACGGCGCCCAGAGAGCCTGGCCACCGTCGTAGGTGCGGGCCGCCTGAATGAAGCGTCCGGCGTAAGGCAAAGCCTGCCACCGTCTGCACGGCGGTACCTGCTCCCAGAGCGTGAGTGCAGGGTGTGGGACGTGCGCGTGCGCGCTGGAAGGGGGTGTGTGCCGGTCGCTCCAGGTCGCTGCGGGCGCGTAGCTGCTGAGCTGGGCGGCAGCGGTGCCGCGCGCCCAACGGGCCGATAGTTGCGGGGCCTCCTGCCTCGCCCCCGGCTGCGCGCAGCGGTGGCGGCCTCCGGGGATCGCAAGGGACGGAGGAAAGGAGGGGGCCGGCCCCGGCACGCGGAGGAACATTCGAGCATGCCCCGAGACAACATGGCCTCCCTGATCCAACGGATCGCCCGCCAGGCGTGCCTCACCTTCCGGGGCAGCGGGGGCGGCCGCAGCGGTTCCGACCGCAGCGCGGTGCCAGGCCCGGAGGCGTCGATGCCGCAGGGCTTCCCGGAGAACTTGAGCAAGCTGAAAAGCCTGCTGACCCAGGTCCGCGCCGAAGATCTGAACATCGCCCCGCAGAAAGCCACGCTGCAGCCGCCGCCTCCCAACCTGCCACCCGTTACCTACATGCACATCTACGAGACAGAAGGCTTCAGCCTCGGTGTGTTCCTGCTCAAGAGTGGCACGTCCATCCCGCTGCACGACCACCCGGGCATGCACGGCATGCTCAAGGTGCTCTACGGCACAGTGCGCATCAGCTGCATGGACAAGCTGGAGGCAGGCGGCGTACAACGACCGCAGTTCGAGCCGCCGCTGCAGGCCCGTGAGCGGGACGCCGTGCGGCCGGGCGTGCTGCGCTCGCGGGCCGAGTACACCGAGGCCAGCGGTCCCTGCGTCCTCACGCCGCACCGGGACAACCTACATCAGATCGACGCTGTGGATGGGCCTGCAGCCTTCCTGGACATTCTGGCCCCGCCCTACGACCCCGATGACGGCCGGGACTGTCACTATTACCGGGTGCTGGAGCCGGTCAGGGCCAAGGAGGCCTCCGGATCTACCTGTGACCTGCCCCGAGAGGTGTGGCTCCTGGAGACCCCGCAGGCGGATGACTTCTGGTGCGAGGGGGAACCCTATCCAGGTCCCAAGGTCTTCCCTTGAAGCCGGTGGCGCCCAGGAGTTGTTGGCTCAAGACGTGTCCTCAGATCTGGGCCTGGCTACTGGCGACCCACCACAAGGGCTCTCTCCCTACCCCCAGGCCTGGGCATTGGATCTACTAGAGTGGGCTGTAGCCGCTTCCTCGAGAGCCTTGGGAAGCGCGGGACTCCGGTCGCCTGGCACGGTTATGGGGGCGGGGGAGGCAGGGAGGCCAGGTTGTTTCTTGGCTCTATCACTGCCACCAGGGTTTTGATTTGTGGGGAGAGGAGGGAAGCAGGGGACTTCTTGAAGCGCTTCCATCTTAAAGCCATAATGAAAATATTCTTTCCTCTGTTCTCCATCCTATAGAAAATACACTGAGAGATTTTCTGACCTCCTCTATCCCCCCCACCCCCACCTTCGTGAATAAGGTTTGTTATCCACTTATGTTCTTATGCCCTTTTACTC